>NW_025746973.1:0-76720 GCF_021184085.1 Oncorhynchus gorbuscha
ATGATAATACCTGACAACTACCTGACAACTTTACGGGTTTCACTTTTTAATTACCGTTCATATATTTATTTTTTCCTCGACTTTTTCACTCCGGACGCTTTATCTGGACACGATTCGTCAGGACCTCCAACAGCCGAAGCTAAGTAGTAACATTAACATGATGCCTTCTAATTGCAGCCGCTGTGCTCGCCTTACGGCGAGGATAGCTGTACTGCAAGCCCAGCTTCAGACGCAATCGTTAGGCAAGGGTAATTTCAGTGTAGGAAAGGATGAAACAGCGTCTGTGCCACCAGTAAGTACAGATAGTAGTATAAATCCCCTGGCACAGTCCCCGCAGCCGGACAACTTTCTCACGGTTTCTGGAAGGAAATGCTGTAGGAACGCTCAACCGGTGTCGCTCATTCAGCAGACAGAAACTTTCAACCGGTTCTCCCCATTAAGCAGCGGGTCGGTGTCAGAGGCCGAGTCTTCTGGTCTCTACTCCTCCCGTTACGGGGTCTGAGACGCCGAAGCTTCCCACCATTAGCTCTGACAAATTGAAAACTCTAGTCATTGGCGACTCCATTACCCGCAGTATTAGACTTAAAGCGAATCATCCAGCGATCATACACTGTTTACCCGGGGGCAGGGCTACCGACGTTAAGGCTAATCTGAAGATGGTGCTGGCTAAAGCTAAAACTGGCGAGTGTAGAGAGTATAGAGATATTGTTATCCACGTCGGCACCAACGATGTTAGGATGAAACAGTCAGAGATCACCAAGCGCAACATAGCTTCTGCGTGCATATCAGCTAGAAAGATGTGTCGGCATCGAGTAATTGTCTCTGGCCCCCTCCCAGTTAGGGGAGTGATGAGCTCTACAGCAGAGTCTCACAACTCAATCGCTGGTTGAAAACTGTTTTCTGCCCCTCCCAAAAGATAGAATTTGTAGATAATTGGCCCTCTTTCTGGGACTCGCCCACAAACAGGACCAAGCCTGACCTGCTGAGGAGTGACGGACTCCATCCTAGCTGGAGGGGTGCTCTCATCTTATCTGCCAACATAGACAGGGCTCTAACTCCTCTAGCTCCACAATGAAATAGGGTGCAGGCCAGGCAGCAGGCTATTAGCCAGCCTGCCAGCATAGTGGAGTCTGCCACTAGCATAGTTAGTGTAGTCAGCTCAGCTATCACCATTGAGACCGTGTCTGTGCCTCGACCTGGGTTGGGCAAAACTAAACATGGCGGTGTTCGCCTTAGCAATCTCACTAGGATAAAGACCACCTCCATTCCTGTCATTACTGAAAGAGATCATGATACCTCACATCTCAAAATAGGGCTACTTAATGTTAGATCCCTTACTTCAAAGGCAATTATAGTCAATGAACTAATCACTGATCATAATCTTGATGTGATTGGCCTGACTGAAACATGGCTTAAGCCTGATGAATTTACTGTGTTAAATGAGGCCTCACCTCCTGGCTACACTAGTGACCATATCCCCCGTGCATCCCGCAAAGGCGGAGGTGTTGCTAACATTTACGATAGCAAATTTCAATTTACAAAAAAAAAAAATGACGTTTTTCGTCTTTTGAGCTTCTAGTCATGAAATCTATGCAGCCTACTCAATCACTTTTTATAGCTACTGTTTACAGGCCTCCTGGGCCATATACAGCGTTTCTCACTGAGTTCCCTGAATTCCTATCAGACCTTGTAGTCATTGCAGATAATATTCTAATCTTTGGTGACTTTAATATTCACATGGAAAAGTCCACAGACCCACTCCAAAAGGCTTTTGGAGCCATCATCGACTCAGTGGGTTTTGTCCAACATGTCTCTGGACCCACTCACTCTCACAGTCATACGCTGGACCTAGTTTTGTCCCATGGAATAAATGTTGTGGATCTTAATGTTTTTCCTCATAATCCTGGACTATCAGACCACCATTTTATTACGTTTGCAATTGCAACAAATAATCTGCTCAGACCCCAACCAAGGAACATCAAAAGTCGTGCTATAAATTCACAGACAACACAAAGATTCCTTGATGCCCTTCCAGACTCCCTCTGCCTACCCAAGGACGCCAGAGGACAAAAATCCGTTAACCACCTAACTGAGGATCTCAATTTAACCTTGCGCAATACCCTAGATGCAGTTGCACCCCTAAAAACTAAAAAATGTCTCATAAGAAACTAGCTCCATGGTACACAGAAAATACCCGAGCTCTGAAGCAAGCTTCCAGAAAATTGGAACGGAAATGGCGCCACACCAAACTGGAAGTCTTCCGACTAGCTTGGAAGGATGGTACCGTGCAGTACCGAAGAGCCCTTACTGCTGCTCGATCGTCCTATTTTTCTAACTTAATTGAGGAAAATAAGAACAATCCGAAATTCCTTTTTGATACTGTGGCAAAGCTAACTAAAAAGCAGCATTCCCCAAGAGAGGATGACTTGCACTTTAGCAGTGATAAATTCATGAACTTCTTTGAGGAAAAGATTATGATTATTAGAAAGCAAATTACGGACTCCTCTTTAAACCTGCGTATTCCTCCAAACCTCAGTTGTCCTGAGTCTGCACAACTCTGCCAGGACCTAGGATCAAGAGAGACGCTCAAGTGTTTTAGTACTATATCTCTTGACACAATGATGAAAATAATCATGGCCTCTAAACCTTCAAGCTGTATACTGGACCCTATTCCAACTAAACTACTGAAAGAGCTGCTTCCTGTGCTTGGCCCTCCTATGTTGAACATAATAAACGGCTCTCTATCCACTGGATGTGTACCAAACTCACTAAAAGTGGCAGTAATAAAGCCTCTCTTGAAAAAGCCAAACCTTGACCCAGAAAATATAAAAACTATCGGCCTATATCGAATCTTCCATTCCTCTCAAAGATTTTAGAGAAGGCTGTTGCGCAGCAACTCACTGCCTTCCTGAAGACAAACAATGTATACGAAATGCTTCAGTCTGGTTTTAGACCCCATCATAGCACTGAGACGGCACTTGTGAAGGTGGTAAATGACATTTTGATGGCATCGGACCGAGGCTCTGCATCTGTCCTCGTGCTCCTAGACCTTAGTGCTGCTTTTGATACCATCGATCACCACATTCTTTTGGAGAGATTGGAAACCCAAATTGGTCTACACGGACATGTTCTGGCCTGGTTTAGGTCTTATCTGTCGGAAAGATATCAGTTTGTCTCTGTGAATGGTTTGTCCTCTGACAAATCAACTGTACATTTCGGTGTTCCTCAAGGTTCTGTTTTAGGACCACTATTGTTTTCACTATATATTTTACCTCTTGGGGATGTTATTCGAAAACATAATGTAAACTTTCACTGCTATGCGGATGACACACAGCTGTACATTTCAATGAAACATGGTGAAGCACCAAAATTGCCCTCGCTAGAAGCATGTGTTTCAGACATAAGGAAGTGGATGGCTGCAAACTTTCTACTATTAAACTCGGACAAAACAGAGATGCTTGTTCTAGGTCCCAAGAAACAAAGAGATCTTCTGTTGAATCTGACAATTAATCTTAATGGTTGTACAGTCGTCTCAAATAAAACTGTGAAGGACCTCGGCGTTACTCTGGACCCTGATCTCTCTTTTGAAGAACATATCAAGACCATTTCGAGGACAGCTTTTTTCCATCTACGTAACATTGCAAAAATCAGAAACTTTCTGTCCAAAAATGATGCAGAAAAATTAATCCATGCTTTTGTCACTTCTAGGTTAGACTACTGCAATGCTCTATTTTCCGGCTACCCGGATAAAGCACTAAATAAACTTCAGTTAGTGCTAAATACGGCTGCTAGAATCCTGACTAGAACCAAAAAATTTGATCATATTACTCCAGTGCTAGCCTCTCTACACTGGCTTCCTGTCAAAGCAAGGGCTGATTTCAAGGTTTTACTGCTAACCTACAAAGCATTACATGGGCTTGCTCCTACCTACCTCTCTGATTTGGTCCTGCCGTACATACCTATACGTACGCTACGGTCACAAGACGCAGGCCTCCTAATTGTCCCTAGAATTTCTAAGCAAACAGCTGGAGGCAGGGCTTTCTCCTATAGAGCTCCATTTTTATGGAACGGTCTGCCTACCCATGTCAGAGACGCAAACTCGGTCTCAACCTTTAAGTCTTTACTGAAGACTCATCTCTTCAGTGGGTCATATGATTGAGTGTAGTCTGGCCCAGGAGTGGGAAGGTGAACGGAAAGGCTCTGGAGCAACGAACCGCCCTTGCTGTCTCTGCCTGGCCGGTTCCCCGTTTTCCACTGGGATTCTCTGCCTCTAACCCTGTTACGGGGCTGAGTCACTGGCTTGCTGGGGCTCTCTCGTGCCGTCCCTGGGGGATGCGTCACCTGGGTGGGTTGATTCACTGTTGTGGTCGGCCTGTCTGGGTTCCCCCACCCCTTGGGTTGTACCGTGTCGGAGATCTTTGTGGGCTATACTCGGCCTTGTCTCAGGATGGTAAGTTGGTGGTTGAAGATTTCCCTCTAGTGGTGTGGGGGCTGTGCTTTGGCAAAGTGGGTGGGGTTATATCCTTCCTGTTTGGCCCTGTCCGGGGTGTCCTCGGATGGGGCCACAGTGTCTCCTGACCCCTCCTGTCTCAGCCTCCAGTATTTATGCTGCAGTAGTTTATGTGTCGGGGGGCTAGGGTCAGTTTGTTTATCTGGAGTACTTCTCCTGTCCTATTCGGTGTCCTGTGTAAATCTAAGTGTGCGTTCTCTAATTCTCTCCTTCTCTCTTTCTTTCTCTCTCTCGGAGGACCTGAGCCCTAGAACCATGCCCCAGGACTACCTGACATGATGACTCCTTGCTGTCCCAGTCCACCTGGCCATGCTGCTGCTCCAGTTTCAACTGGCCTGGGCCCTAGGACCATGTCCCAGGACTACCTGACATGAGGACTCCTTGCTGTCCCCAGTCCACCTGGCCATGCTCCTGCTCCAGTTTCAACTGTTCTGCCTTACTATTATTCAACCATGCTGGTCATTTATGAACATTTGAACATCTTGGCCACGTTCTGTTATAATCTCCACCTGGCACAGCCAGAAGAGGACTGGCCACCCCACATATGCTCTCTCTAATTCTCTCTTTCTTTCTCTCTCTCGGAGGACCTGAGCCCTAGGACCGTGCCCCAGGACTACCTGACATGATGGCTCCTTGCTGTCCCCAGTCCATCTGACTGTGCTGCTGCTCCAGTTTCAACTGTTCTGCCTTATTATTATTTGACCATGCTGGTCATTTATGAACATTTGAACATCTTGGTCATGTTCTGTTATAATCTCTACCCGGCACAGCCAGAAGAGGACTGGCCACCCCACATAGCCCGGTTCCTCTCTAGGTTTCTTCCTAGGTTTTGGCCTTTCTAGGGAGTTTTTCCTAGCCACCGTGCTTTTACACCTGCATTGTTTGCTGTTTGGGGTTTTAGGCTGGGTTTCTGTACAGCACTTTGAGATATCAGCTGATGTACGAAGGGCTATATAAATAAATTTGATTTGATTTGATTTGATTTGATGATATGGAATACTTTATTATAATGATGATGATATGGAATACTTTATTATAATGATGATGATATGGAATACTTTATTATAATGATGATGATATGGAATACTTTATTATAATGATGATGATATGGAATACTTTATTATAATGATGATGATATGGATATGATATGGAATACTTTATTATAATCATGATGATATGGAATACTGTATTATAATCATGATGATATGGAATACTTTATTATAATGATGATGATATGGAATACTTTATTATAATGATGATGATATGGAATACTTTATTATAATCATGATTATATGGAATACTTTATTATAATGATGATGATATGGATATGATATGGAATACTTTATTATAATCATGATGATATGGAATTCTTTATTATAATCATGATGATATGGAATACTTTATTATAATCATGATGATATGGATATGATATGGAATACTTTATTATAATCATGATGATATGGAATACTTTATTATAATCATGATGATATGGAATACTTTATTATAATCATGATGATATGGAATACTTTATTATAATGATGATGATATGGAATACTTTATTATAATGATGATGATATGGATATGATATGGAATACTTTATTATAATCATGATGATATGGAATACTGTATTATAATGATGATGATATGGAATACTTTATTATAATGATGATGATATGGATATGATATGGAATACTTTATTATAATCATGATGATATGGAATACTTTATTATAATGATGATGATATGGAATACTGTATTATAATGATGATGATATGGATATGATATGGAATACTGTATTATAATGATGATGATATGGATATGATATGGAATACTTTATTATAATGATGATGATATGGATATGATATGGAATACTTTATTATAATGGTGATGATATGGAATACTTTATTATAATGATGATGATGATATGGAATACTTTATTATAATGATGATGATATGGAATACTTTATTATAATGATGATGATATGGAATACTTTATTATAATGATGATGATATGGAATACTTTATTATAATGATGATGATATGGAATACTTTATTATAATGATGATGATATGGAATACTTTATTATAATGATGATGATATGGAATACTTTATTATAATGATGATGATATGGAATACTTTATTATAATGATGATGATATGGAATACTTTATTATAATGATGATGATATGGAATACTTTATTATAATGATGATGATATGGATATGATATGGAATACTTTATTATAATGATGATGATATGGAATACTTTATTATAATGATGATGATATGGAATACTTTATTATAATGATGATGATATGGATATGATATGGAATACTTTATTATAATCATGATGATATGGAATACTGTATTATAATCATGATGATATGGAATACTTTATTATAATGATGATGATATGGAATACTTTATTATAATGATGATGATATGGAATACTGTATTATAATGATGATGATATGGAATACTTTATTATAATCATGATGATATGGATATGATATGGAATACTTTATTATAATCATGATGATATGGATATGATATGGAATACTTTATTATAATCATGATGATATGGAATACTTTATTATAATCATGATGATATGGAATACTTTATTATAATGATGATGATATGGATATGATATGGAATACTTTATTATAATCATGATGATATGGAATTCTTTATTATAATGATGATGATATAGAATACTGTATTATAATGATGATGATATGGATATGATATGGAATACTTTATTATAATCATGATGATATGGAATACTTTATTATAATGATGATGATATGGAATACTTTATTATAATGATGATGATATGGATATGATATGGAATACTTTATTATAATGATGATGATATGGATATGATATGGAATACTGTATTATAATGATGATGATATGGATATGATATGGAATACTTTATAATAATCATGATGATATGGAATACTTTATTATAATGATGATGATATGGAATACTTTATTATAATGATGATGATATGGATATGATATGGAATACTTTATTATAATCATGATGATATGGAATACTTTATTATAATCATGATGATATGGAATACTTTATTATAATGATGATGATATGGAATACTTTATTACAATGATGATGATATGGATATGATATGGAATACTTTATTATAATCATGATGATATGGAATACTTTATTATAATCATGATGATATGGAATACTTTATTATAATGATGATGATATGGAATACTTTATTATAATGATGATGATATGGATATGATATGGAATACTTTATTATAATCATGATGATATGGAATACTTTATTATAATGATGATGATATGGAATACTTTATTATAATGATGATGATATGGATATGATATGGGATACTGTATTATAATGGGGACTTTTATATGTGTTCCGGTACCTTAGAACTGCCCCCCCCCCCCCTCTCACTCACTTTTTGTTTCCGGCACCTTCTTGTAAATTAGAATTGGTTCTCAAACTGACTTGCCTAGTTAAATAACGGTTACGTTTCCGTAACTAAAAATCAGCTGATCGCCTTTTTCAGATGTCAGTCATATCTTTTGTAACTAGCTTAGAGTTTGTGACGAGTGAGTGTGTTGTTGCAGAGATAAACAGGCCTGAAAACATTTTAAATGTTCGCTACAGAGGCAGCTAGTAGTCGATGTTATGAAGTTCAAGACATGACTGATAAAAGTCAATTTATATTTTTCAAGGGGGGGGGTACCCTTTTTTCATTTTGAGCACCTGCTCCCTGAAAGGTCTGTACACTGCCCTGCATTTCACTGTAAAGAAAAGTTGAAATTACAAAGGAAAAAATATAAACAAATTACGAGTTAAGAAAATAATAAAATGAACCGTCAATCTAAAAAGGTAAAACAATGCAGAAAAAAGCAGGGGGCCAGATGAGATGAGCAGGGGGCCAGATCAGATGAGCAGGGGGCCAGATCAGATGGGCAGGGGCCAGATCAGATGGGCAGGGGGCCAGATCAGATGAGCAGGGGCCAGATCAGATGGGCAGGGGGCCAGATCAGATGGGCAGGGGGCCAGATCAGATGGGCAGGGGGCCAGATCAGATGAGCAGGGGGCCAGATCAGATGAGATGAGCAGGGGGCCAGATCAGATGAGATGAGATGAGCAGGGGCCAGATCAGATGAGCAGGGGGCCAGATCAGATGGGCAGGGGGCCAGATCAGATCAGATGAGCAGGGGGCCAGATCAGATGAGCAGGGGGCCAGATCAGATGAGCAGGGGGCCAGATCAGATGGGCAGGCGGCCAGATCAGATGGGCAGGGGGCCAGATCAGATGAGATGAGATGAGCAGGGGCCAGATCAGATGAGCAGGGGCCAGATCAGATGGGCAGGGGGCCAGATCAGATGGGCAGGGGGCCAGATCAGATGAGATGAGATGAGCAGGGGCCAGATCAGATGAGCAGGGGGCCAGATCAGATGAGCAGGGGGCCAGATCAGATGAGCAGGGGCCAGATCAGATGAGCAGGGGGCCAGATAAGATGAGCAGGGGGCCAGATCAGATGAGATGAGCAGGGGGCCAGATCAGATGAGCAGGGGGCCAGCTCAGATGGGCAGGGGGGTTGGTTTCCTTGCTGAGACGTTACATGCATCAACCAATGATTGGATGCGACAACATCGACTGTGCAGTCGGGCACCAGATTATCATAAGATGCGGTTAGCTGATATGTAAAATACCGACATTTGTGTTGTAAACTCTGGCATTCGTCAGCAACGTCTGAGCAATGTCTGACCTGTCAAATCACTTTCAAGAACTCTTAACCTTCGCCAGTCTTTCACCCTCACAGAGGAGTGTCCGTAAGGGAGGGTGAGGAGGTGGTTGGCCATAAAAATGACATTTGACTAAAATAAATGTATTGATAAAACTCAGGTTTTGGTTAACAACATTTAGTCAATAAAGATTTGTCATCTAATAAAAGTTAAATTGTAAAGAGTTTTTATGTCTGACTCAAAATATAGATGTACTTTTCTTCTCCATGGCTAAGTTGGCCTCGTTGCACTCCTGGTACTCTGCTGTCGTCGCCAGCGTCTGACACCCATCACAGTCCAGCTCAGAGCACCTAATGTTGGGGGAGGTATGGAGGCTTCCCCGATGACTGATCCTCAGCAACCGGATGGCTATCAGGTAAAAGATCTCACACACGTTGAGCACTATACACACAGCCGACGCCCCTACCATGAAGTAGGTAAACACCCTCTTCTCTGTGGGCCGGCCGATGTAGCAATCCACCTGGTTAGGACAAGGCCAGAGGTCGCACATGACGCGTCGCGGCAGGTCAAAGTTGTTGTAGATGAGATGGAGGAGGTAGAGGAACGCCACCTCGATGGTCGTCTTGAAGAAGAGGCTGAGGAGATACGTCCACCAGAGTCCTCCGTGCTTCTGTCCTGTGTTGTCGTAGAGACGGGCGTTCTCGCCGTGTGCGATGCGGTACTTGCGTTCGCGTTCCTCGCGGTACGCCACGTGCATCACGACCAGGAAGGTGGGACAGGTGACGAAGATGAGCTGGAGTGCCCAGAGCCGGGTGTGAGAGACAGGGAAGAAGTGGTCGTAACAGACGTTGGCACAGCCGGGTTGCCGGGTGTTGCAGTCAAAGTCTTTCTGGTCCTCACTAAAGACGCGTTCTGCGGCCACGACGAAGACCATGACGCGAAACACGAAGACTACCGCGAGCCAGATCCGTCCAAACGCGGTAGAGTATTTATTGACCCCGCTAAGCAGCGCCTCGAACGTCTTCCAGTCCATGGTGAGATCGAAGTGGGATCCTCTTCTTTCACCGTTGAACTTTCACCCGGCTTTTGTGGATGAGCTTCTGACTTTGGACTTGAAGCTGGAGGAAGAAGAGAAAGAGATTCATTAATAAGTGTATGAATAAGGGTTGAACAACCAGGGTATGTATTGAGCCCCACCAACCTCCATTTCAGGGAAAGGGAACTACTTTAAAATCAAGTTCCAGACCCCTTGGCATCACCTAACACTGCCTTTGCCATCGCCTGCCCTACTTGAAGGCTACAGAATGAGAGGTAATAAAGCCACAACAATCAGGAATCATCTACCAGCTGAACAACATATAATACAACTCTTCAATTTTTACATAGAAATACATTTCTTCTGGCTGTTAAAGTAGTTTTCTTTTGAAAGATCTTTTCACAGCCTTTTATTTAGACTCCGATCAAACTTTTCATCCAAATCTCCCCGCGACTCTCTCTTCGCCTTCTGAAGCTGTTTGCCTAAAGGAGTGGGGTTCTTTAAAGAAAGGCGGCTTTAATATTTGATCAAAACACTGTTTGCCTTCCCTCAAGAGTCTAATGCTCGCGAAACCACATCTTGAGCAAAGTCATTTCTTATGAAACAGTGGAACCATGTTCAAACACAGGTAGAGTTTATGATAGTTTACTTGTTGTTGAATACACATCATTTTGAGGCAAAAGTCATTCGTATCACTATTACAGATGGATTAAAAGTCAAGTCGTACTTACAGTTGTTTCAGATCACTAGGCTGATTGATGCTCAATTCATTTTAGCTTGTCTCCGCTGACCAGTTAGTGACGCAACACCCTTGTTAAAATCAACATTGGAGTTGTCATGGTGACTAAGTGTTCCCACCAGGTGAGTCTGGTATCGGTAACACCCCAGGCCCACACAGGTGAGTATTGGATTGGTACCACTCCATGTCTGCCTAGTCACCCTCATTTATCCGGCACTGCCACAGATTCCAAGATAAACGCTGATCCTTTATTTGCCAGGAGAGCTGGAACTACAGAGGTATCGAGATGTGGACATAAGAGCACTTCAGTCTCACGGAGAACTGATACGGGGACCATAAGAGCACTTCAGTCTCACGGAGAACTGATACGGGGACCATAAGAGCACTTCAGTCTCACGGAGAACTGATACGGGGACCATAAGAGCACTTCAGTCTCACGGAGAACTGATACGGGGACCATAAGAGCACTTCAGTCTCACGGAGAACTGATACGGGGACCATAAGAGCACTTCAGTCTCACGGAGAACTGATACGGAGACCATAAGTGTTTGTAGTATTTGTTGTTGATTCATATTTCTAGATACTCAAACACTGAACATTTGGTGTTCATGCCCATTCAGCAAATGTACATGTATATGCCCCTGAACAGGCAGTTAACCCACTGTTCCTAGACCAGTTAACCCACTGTTCCTAGACCAGTTAACCCACTGTTCCTAGACCAGTTAACCCACTGTTCCTAGACCAGTTAACCCACTGTTCCTAGACCAGTTAACCCACTGTTCCTAGACCAGTTAACCCACTGTTCCTAGACCAGTTAACCCACTGTTCCTAGACCAGTTAACCCACTGTTCCTAGACCAGTTAACCCACTGTTCCTAGACCAGTTAACCCACTGTTCCTAGACCAGTTAACCCACTGTTCCTAGACCAGTTAACCCACTGTTCCTAGACCAGTTAACCCACTGTTCCTAGACCAGTCAACCCACTGTTCCTAGACCAGTTAACCCACTGTTCCCAGGCCGTCATTGAAAATAAGAATTTGTTCTTCACTGACTTGCCTAGTAAAATAAAGGTAAAATAAATAAAAAATATTTGAGTCATTTAGCAGACACTCCAGACTAGACGGCTCAATCACCTGTAGAAGGTGTCACCTCTCGCCACCACATCACACAGCTGTACAGCTAGTCCTGCTGCTGAGGCTGATGGGGCTTTTAGTCATGCCGGATGTGACTGTGATCAGATCATTTAGGAGGGGTCATTTTAATGTGGATAAACTGTACTTTCACCCCTGCTTACTGACCACTCCCAACCTACTACTGCAAACCTGAAGAATAAAATACTATTTAATTCATTTCATTATCAAGGTGTGTCATGTTGTGGTTTTCTTTCACCGCAAAAAAAAAACACTTTGATCTCATCAGGTGTTTTTTTGCAGCATGACACATGGAACTCACTCTGTTACATTAAGGTTCATGTGGATGTTTTAAGAAGGGACTCTTGAACAAACTTCATTCAAAATGTATACATCACATATGATCATTTATCTGTGAGATTGTTGGGGTAGTCTAGTGGTTAGAGGGGGGAGGCAGGGTAGTCTAGTGGTTAGAGGGGGCGGCAGGGTAGTCTAGTGGTTAGAGGGGGCGGCAGGGTAGTCTAGTGGTTAGAGGGGGAGGCAGGGTAGTCTAGTGGTTAGAGGGGGCGGCAGGGTAGTCTAGTGGTTAGAGGGGGGCAGGGTAGTCTAGTGGTTAGAGGGGGCGGCAGGGTAGTCTAGTGGTTAGAGGGGGCGGCAGGGTAGTCTAGTGGTTAGAGGGGGCGGCAGGGTAGTCTAGTGGTTAGAGGGGGAGGCAGGGTAGTCTAGTGGTTAGAGGGGGCGGCAGGGTAGTCTAGTGGTTAGAGGGGGAGGCAGGGTAGTCTAGTGGTTAGAGCAGGTAGCCTAGTGGTTAGAGGGGGCGGCAGGGTAGTCTAGTGGTTAGAGGGGGCGGCAGGGTAGTCTAGTGGTTAGAGGGGGGCGGCAGGGTAGTCTAGTGGTTAGAGGGGGAGGCAGGGTAGTCTAGTGGTTAGAGGGGGCGGCAGGGTAGTCTAGTGGTTAGAGGGGGAGGCAGGGTAGTCTAGTGGTTAGAGCAGGTAGCCTAGTGGTTAGAGGGGGCGGCAGGGTAGTCTAGTGGTTAGAGGGGGAGGCAGGGTAGTCTAGTGGTTAGAGGGGGCGGCAGGGTAGTCTAGTGGTTAGAGGGGGCGGCAGGGTAGTCTAGTGGTTAGAGGGGGAGGCAGGGTAGTCTAGTGGTTAGAGGGGGGCGGCAGGGTAGTCTAGTGGTTAGAGGGGGCGGCAGGGTAGTCTAGTGGTTAGAGGGGGCGGCAGGGTAGTCTAGTGGTTAGAGGGGGGCGGCAGGGTAGTCTAGTGGTTAGAGGGGGCGGCAGGGTAGTCTAGTGGTTAGAGGGGGAGGCAGGGTAGTCTAGTGGTTAGAGGGGGCGGCAGGGTAGTCTAGTGGTTAGAGGGGGAGGCAGGGTAGTCTAGTGGTTAGAGCAGGTAGCCTAGTGGTTAGAGGGGGCGGCAGGGTAGTCTAGTGGTTAGAGGGGGCGGCAGGGTAGTCTAGTGGTTAGAGGGGGCGGCAGGGTAGTCTAGTGGTTAGAGGGGGAGGCAGGGTAGTCTAGTGGTTAGAGGGGGCGGCAGGGTAGTCTAGTGGTTAGAGGGGGAGGCAGGGTAGTCTAGTGGTTAGAGCAGGTAGCCTAGTGGTTAGAGGGGGCGGCAGGGTAGTCTAGTGGTTAGAGGGGGAGGCAGGGTAGTCTAGTGGTTAGAGGGGGCGGCAGGGTAGTCTAGTGGTTAGAGGGGGGCGGCAGGGTAGTCTAGTGGTTAGAGGGGGAGGCAGGGTAGTCTAGTGGTTAGAGGGGGCGGCAGGGTAGTCTAGTGGTTAGAGGGGGCGGCAGGGTAGTCTAGTGGTTAGAGGGGGCGGCAGGGTAGTCTAGTGGTTAGAGGGGGGGCAGGCAGGGTAGTCTAGTGGTTAGAGGGGGGCGGCAGGGTAGTCTAGTGGTTAGAGGGGGAGGCAGGGTAGTCTAGTGGTTAGAGGGGGGTAGTCGGCAGGGTAGTCTAGTGGTTAGAGGGGGGCGGCAGGGTAGTCTAGTGGTTAGAGGGGGAGGCAGGGTAGTCTAGTGGTTAGAGGGGGCGGCAGGGTAGTCTAGTGGTTAGAGGGGGCGGCAGGGTAGTCTAGTGGTTAGAGGGGGCGGCAGGGTAGTCTAGTGGTTAGAGGGGGCGGCAGGGTAGTCTAGTGGTTAGAGGGGGCGGCAGGGTAGTCTAGTGGTTAGAGGGGGAGGCAGGGTAGTCTAGTGGTTAGAGCAGGTAGCCTAGTGGTTAGAGGGGGTGGCAGGGTAGTCTAGTGGTTAGAGGGGGGAGGCAGGGTAGTCTAGTGGTTAGAGGGGGCGGCAGGGTAGTCTAGTGGTTAGAGGGGGGCGGCAGGGTAGTCTAGTGGTTAGAGGGGGAGGCAGGGTAGTCTAGTGGGTTAGAGGGGGCGGCAGGGTAGTCTAGTGGTTAGAGGGGGCGGCAGGGTAGTCTAGTGGTTAGAGGGGGCGGCAGGGTAGTCTAGTGGTTAGAGGGGGCGGCAGGGTAGTCTAGTGGTTAGAGGGGGCGGCAGGGTAGTCTAGTGGTTAGAGGGGGGGGCAGGCAGGGTAGTCTAGTGGTTAGAGGGGGCGGCAGGGTAGTCTAGTGGTTAGAGGGGGCGGCAGGGTAGTCTAGTGGTTAGAGGGGGCGGCAGGGTAGTCTAGTGGTTAGAGGGGGAGGGCAGGGTAGTCTAGTGGTTAGAGGGGGCGGCAGGGTAGTCTAGTGGTTAGAGGGGGCGGCAGGGTAGTCTAGTGGTTAGAGGGGGTCTAGGCAGGGTAGTCTAGTGGTTAGAGGGGGCGGCAGGGTAGTCTAGTGGTTAGAGGGGGCGGCAGGGTAGTCTAGTGGTTAGAGGGGGAGGCAGGTAGTCTAGTGGTTAGAGGGGGCGGCAGGGTAGTCTAGTGGTTAGAGGGGGCGGCAGGGTAGTCTAGTGGTTAGAGGCAGGTAGTCTAGTGGTTAGAGGCAGGTAGTCTAGTGGTTAGAGGGGGCGGCAGGGTAGTCTAGTGGTTAGAGGGGGCGGCAGGGTAGTCTAGTGGTTAGAGGGGGTAGTCTAGTGGTTAGAGGGGCGGCAGGGTAGTCTAGTGGTTAGAGGGGGCGGCAGGGTAGTCTAGTGGTTAGAGGGGGCGGCAGGGTAGTCTAGTGGTTAGTGGTTAGAGGGGGTTAGAGGGGGCGGCAGGGTAGTCTAGTGGTTAGAGGGGGCGGCAGGGTAGTCTAGTGGTTAGAGGGGGCGGCAGGGTAGCCTAGTGGTTAGAGGTGGTTAGAGGGGGCGGCAGGGTAGTCTAGTGGTTAGAGGGGGCGGCAGGGTAGTCTAGTGGTTAGAGGGGGCGGCAGGGTAGCCTAGTGGTTAGAGGGGGCGGCAGGGTAGTCTAGTGGTTAGAGGGGGCGGCAGGGTAGTCTAGTGGTTAGAGGGGGCAGGGTAGTCTAGTGGTTAGGGGGTAGTCTAGTGGTTAGAGGGGGGCAGGGTAGTCTAGTGGTTAGAGGGGGGCGGCAGGGTAGTCTAGTGGTTAGAGGGGCGGCAGGGTAGTCTAGTGGTTAGAGGGGGCGGCAGGGTAGTCTAGTGGTTAGAGGGGGGCGGCAGGGTAGTCTAGTGGTTAGAGGGGGCGGCAGGGTAGTCTAGTGGTTAGAGGGGGCGGCAGGGTAGTCTAGTGGTTAGAGGGGGGCGGCAGGGTAGTCTAGTGGTTAGAGGGGGCGGCAGGGTAGTCTAGTGGTTAGAGGGGGCGGCAGGGTAGTCTAGTGGTTAGAGGGGGCGGCAGGGTAGTCTAGTGGTTAGAGGGGGCGGCAGGGTAGTCTAGTGGTTAGAGGGGGCGGCAGGGTAGTCTAGTGGTTAGAGGGGGCGGCAGGGTAGTCTAGTGGTTAGAGGGGGCGGCAGGGTAGTCTAGTGGTTAGAGGGGGCGGCAGGGTAGTCTAGTGGTTAGAGGGGGGGTTAGAGGGGCGGCAGGGTAGTCTAGTGGTTAGAGGTAGCCAGGGTAGTCTAGTGGTTAGAGGGGGCGGCAGGGTAGCCTAGTGGTTAGAGGGGGAGGCAGGGTAGCCTAGTGGTTAGAGCAGGTAGCCTAGTGGTTAGAGGGGGAGGCAGGTAGTCTAGTGGTTAGAGGCAGGTAGTCTAGTGGTTAGAGGGGGCGGCAGGGTAGTCTAGTGGTTAGAGGGGGGCGGCAGGGTAGCCTAGTGGTTAGAGGGGGAGGCAGGGTAGCCTAGTGGTTAGAGCAGGTAGCCTAGTGGTTAGAGGGGGAGGCAGGTAGTCTAGTGGTTAGAGGCAGGTAGTCTAGTGGTTAGAGGGGGCGGCAGGGTAGTCTAGTGGTTAGAGGGGGCGGCAGGGTAGTCTAGTGGTTAGAGGGGGGCGGCAGGGTAGCCTAGTGGTTAGAGGGGGAGGCAGGGTAGCCTAGTGGTTAGAGCAGGTAGCCTAGTGGTTAGAGGGGGAGGCAGGTAGTCTAGTGGTTAGAGGCAGGTAGTCTAGTGGTTAGAGGGGGGAGGCAGGTAGCCTAGTGGTTAGAGGCAGGTAGTCTAGTGGTTAGAGGGGGGAGGCAGGTAGCCTAGTGGTTAGAGCGTTGGGCCAGTAACCGGAAGGTTGCTGGATCAAATCCCTGAGCTGACAAGGTACAAATCTGTTGTTCTGCCCCTGAACAAGGCAGTTAGCCCACTGTTCCTAGACCAGTTAACCCACTGTTCCTAGACCAGTTAACCCACTGTTCCTAGACCAGTTAACCCACCGTTCCTAGACCAGTTAACCCACCGTTCCTAGACCAGTTAACCCACCGTTCCTAGACCAGTTAACCCACCGTTCCTAGACCAGTTAACCCACTGTTCCTAGACCAGTTAACCCACTGTTCCTAGACCAGTTAACCCACTGTTCCTAGACCAGTTAACCCACCGTTCCTAGACCAGTTAACCCACCGTTCCTAGACCAGTTAACCCACCGTTCCTAGACCAGTTAACCCACCGTTCCTAGACCAGTTAACCCACCGTTCCTAGACCAGTTAACCCACCGTTCCTAGACCAGTTAACCCACCGTTCCTAGAACAGTTAACCCACCGTTCCTAGAACAGTTAACCCACCGTTCCTAGAACAGTTAACCCACTATTCCTAGGCCGTCATTGTAAATAAGAATTTGTTCTTAACTTACTTGCCGAGTTAAACTGAGGTAAAATATGTGATTGATTTATTGACATTGTTGAAAGTTCAATACCTTCTAGTGGAACACTGTTGCACTTCCTGTTGCACTTCCTGTTGCACTTCCTGTTGCACTTCCTGTTGCACTTCCTGTTGCACTTCCTGTTGCACTTCCTGTTGCACTTCCTGTTGCACTTCCTGTTGCACTATAAAATGGCCTAGAAATGGTTGCTGGAATGAATAAGAGGCTTTGGATCCAATCAGTTTTGTGCTCAATGGACTTTACTTTTAAGTTGAAAATCATCATGATATTTTAGTTGTAATGAAAGAAACATTTATATTTATAGAAAATACAACAACAACAAAATATAATAGATCATAATAAAATATGTTTTATTTCAAATTACAAGCAGACTACAATCATCAGGCTTGCAATTATATTACACATATCAATAACTAGACAATACAAGAAATAATGTACATTTCATGAAATGAAAACTTCTTACAAAAAAAACAGATGGCATGTCATTCTGTAATTAATCACAACTAAATATTTTCCCATTTTGGCAGTGACTTTGTAAACAGCATTTTGGAGTATCCCATATACTCACACTGAACAGTATATGTGGCCCTTGCCTTGACACAGACATGACACAGACATGACAGAATGTTGTAGTCTTTCCATAGGCTTTTCTTCCAGACCAGTACTATCTATTAACTACTACTAGACTTACTAAAACACAACTGATCAACTAATCGTCAATGCCTTGATTAGATCCATCTAATCACGTATTAATACTGGGCTTGAACGGAAAGCCTTCACAAGTTATGGCGTCTCCAGGACCAGAATGAAAGATAACAGTCTTAAGAGACAGTCACACTGTAACCCGGAGCTCTCTCTCTTATCCAGTCCACCATCGCCATCAGCCATATTCATCTTCTTCAGTTCAGACTGCTTGAACACAGAGGTATCTTTCTCTGTCAGGGGTATGGTAGCTGGCATGGGGAACTGGGGGCTCTCCCTGATGTCACGGGGTCCTCCACCGACAATACACTCCCTGCACTTCTTCCCCAGCAGGTAGAGGATCTCACACAGGGTCAAGAGTATACACACCAAGCTTATCACCACCATGAAGACCGTGAACACTCGTTTCTCTGTTGGCCTTGGGGAGCAGACAGTAAAAGATGAGCTTTGTGAAATAGTACAGGTCTTTGGTCGTTCACAATAACAAAGCATTGTAATCACATACTGGTTTAGCTCATCAGCCGTTCATCACCGTCAACAAGTGCAGCATTTGTGATACTTAGTGCTCAAGAGATTCTCCTGATGGTCAGGTCACATGATCAGGAGAACCGCAGGGCCATGCCAATGATCAGTGCAAAGTGTGCTCTGTTTGTAATAATAGTAATAATAATAATAGTTACCTGGCAATAAAGCAGTCCACCTCGTTGGGACAGGGGTCCTCTGAGCACTTCACCACCAGCGGGAAGAAGTACGCATCGTAGATGTAAAACAACAGAAAGATGAACACGCTGTCTACCGCCATCTTGAATAGCAGACTGAAGAGGTAGGTCCACCACAGACCGCCGCGCTTCTTCCCCGTATTGCCATACAGACGGGTGCATCCCTCGCCGTGCTTCAGACAGTGTTTCCTCTCTCGTTCGTCTCTGTAGGCGACGTGGAGGACGACCAGGAGCGAGGGACAGGTGACGAAGATGAGTTGGAGTGCCCAGAGCCGGCTGTGGGAGACGGGGAAGAAGTGGTCGTAACAGACGTTGTGGCAGCCAGGTTGGCGCGTGTTGCAGTCGAAGTCTTTCTGCTCGTCACCCCACACTTTCTCCGCGGCCACGACGAAGACCATGAGTCTGAAGATGAAGACGACAGAGAGCCAGATACGACCGAACGCCGTGGAGTACTTATTGACCCCGCTAAGCAGGCCCTGCAAAAACGCCCAGTTCATAGTGGAGGTACAAGTTGTGGAATTAGAATTCGTAGTAATAAGTTCAGTTCAACCTCCAACAGGCCACTGGCTTTTGCCACAACCAGCTCTCGTTCCCAGTGGGCTGCACTCAGGAAAGGTAGGTCTTTAAGGTGGGACCTACTCAGCTTGGTACAAGAGGGGAGGGATGTACTGCATGCCCTTACTGAGTGTACTAGCTAGGTAAACATAGCTGCAACACCCTCAGCTCTATGTTTGAGTAGATTAGGGCTGACAACTTATTATTCAACTTTTACCATAGAGAGAAGGAGACTGTGATTCAAACCACAAAGAGGAGAGAGAGATATTTTCCTTGCGATAGTGAAGATGTAAACTTCGCAAAATAAAGTCTGAACAGTATATATTTGACAGCTAACATCAAATTGTTGAAAAAGAAAATCAAGCAGAAACCTATAAATATTTACAGCAAAAAATAATGGTTTGATGAAGAGCGTAAAACCCCCCCCCCACCAAAAACATAATAATAAATTGAAACCTACCCCCCCCCCCCCAGACCCACAAAACTAGAACATACACCTTCACTGTGTAATGTAAGTGCCTTAATGTGTTTGGACCACAGGAAGAGTAGCTGCTGCCTTAAATACAAATACTATGGGGAAACACTAAAACAGTAAATAAGAAAAATGAAATGATAAAATAAAACACAATAAATTCAAGATGGCTACACTCAAACTCTTCATTATTATCCTCGGCTCTGGCATCTTCCCCAATATGTATATATTATATTTGGAACCAAGGTCTGTTCACCCCAATCCACAAAGTTGAGACATATTTGACCCCATAATTTACCGCGTAATCTATGGCAACAGTAACCTGTTGGCAGACTCCAACATTTCCTCAGTGAAAATGATGTCCTGAGCAAATGTCAAATTGACTTCTTGTTAAAATACGTGTAAATCCTGCATACTTTAACTGACAAACAAACTAAACAAAAGCAAAGTCTTTTCATGCTTTGTTGAATCCCAAAATGAAAAGCAGTGTTAGGGGGGAAAAACCCACAATATTATCAAATCAATGTTCACAAACAAGTGTGCGGTCAAAATTGGCAATAAACACACAGATTTTTCATCCATCAGGGCCGGGTGGGTGAGGCAGGGAAACAGCATGAGCCCCACTCTCTTCAACATTTGTTTCAATGAATTTGCTAAGGCACTAGAAAAGTCTGCAGCACCCGGCCTCACCCTACTAGAATCTGAAGTCAAATGTCTACTGTTTGCTGATGATCTGGTGCTTCTGTCCCCAACCAAGGAGGGTCTACAGCAGCGCCTAGATATTCTACACAGATTCTGTCAGACCTGGGCCAAGTAATTCGCAGTAAGACAAAAATAATGGTGTTCTAAAAAAGGTCCAGTCGCCAGGACCATAAATAATAAATTCCATCTAGACACCATTTGCCTAGAGCACACAAACTATACATACCTTGGCCTAAACTTCAGCGCCACAGGTAACTTCCACAAAGCTGTGGACTATCTGAGAGACAAGGCAAGAAGGGCCTTCTATGCCATTAAAAGGAATATAAAATTTGACATACCAATTAGGATCTGGCAAAAAATACTTGAATCAGTTATAGAACCTATTGCCCTCAGTGGTTGTGGTCACCAACCAAAAATTCACAAAATGGGACAAACACCAAATTGAGAATTCTATTGTCTGTGTACAACAGTTCGTCTTGCAAAACTTAAAACACCAAATAATGCATGCAGAGCAGAATTAGGGCGATACCCACCAATTATCAAAAACCAGAAAAGCGATTACCAAACCTTCCATAACAAAGCCATCACCTACAGAGAAATTAACCTGGAGAAGAGCCCCCGAAGCAAGCTGGTCCTGGGGCCCTGTTCACTAACACAAACAGACCCCACAGAAACCCAGGACAGCAGCACAATTAGACCCAACCAAATCATGTGAAAACTAAAAGATAATTACTTAACACATTGGAAAGAATCAACCAAAAAACAGAGCAAACTAGAATTCCTCTTTGTGGTTTGAATCACAGTCTCCTTCTCTCTATGGTAAAAGTTTAAATATAAGTTGTTAGCCATTCCCTTGCTACTTAGTTTTTTCATTAAACTTTTTCACTCCGGACGCTTTGAGGTCTCCTTCTTCACAGTAATGCGGAACACACTTCCTCACTGTCTCCGTGCTGCTGTGCATAATCACTATGCCTTCTAATTGCAGTCGCTGTACTCATAATATACAGGAGGACTATCGCCTTATGGTGAGGATAGCCGTGTCGCAAGCACAGCTTCAGATGCAATCGTTAGGCAAGGGTAATTTCAGTGTAGGAAAGGATGAAACAGCGTCTGTGCCACCAGTAAGTACAGATAGTAGTATAAATCCCCTGGCACGGTCCCCGCAGCCGGAAAACCTTCTCACGGTTTCTGGAAGGAAATGCTGTAGGAATGCTCAACCGGTGTCGTTCATTCAGCCGACAGAAACTTTCAACCAGTTTTCCCCATTAAGCAACGAGTCGGAGTCAGAGGCCGAGCCTTCTCTGGTCTCTACTCCTCCCGTTATGGGGTCTGAGACGCCGAAGCTTCCCACCATTAGCTCTGACAAATTGAAAACCCCTAGTCATTAGCGACTCTATTATCCGCAATATTAGACTTTAAAAATTATCAACCGGCGATCATTCACTGTTTACCAGGAAGCAGGGCTACCGCTGTAAGGCTAATCTGAAGAGGGTGCTGGCCAAGGCTAAAACTGGTGAGCTTAGATATTGGGATATTGTTATATAGGGATATTGTTATCAATGTCAGCACCAACGATGTTAGGATTACACAGTCAGATGTCTGTCGGCATCGAGTAATTGTCTCTGGTCCCCTATAGCAGAGTCTCACAACTCAATCGCTGGTTTAAAACTGTTTTCTGCCCCCCTACCAAGATATATAATTTGTAGATAATTGGCCCTCTTTCTGGGACTCACCCACGAACAGAACCAAGCCTGGCCTGCTGAGGAGTGACGGACTCCATCCTAGCTGGAGGGGTGCTCTCTTCTTATCTATCAACATAGACATGGCTGTAACTCCTCTCGCTCCACAATGAGAGCCTGCTGCCTGGCCTGCACCCTGTCAGCCAGCCTGCCAGTTTAATGGAGTCTGCCACTAGCACAGTCAGTGTAGTCAACACGATCTAGGTTGAGCAAAAATATACATGTCAGTGTTCGCTTTAGCAACTGGAATAAAGACCTCCTTTCCTGTTATTATTGAAAGTGATATCTCACATCTCAAAATAGGGCTACTTTATGTTAGATGCCTCACTTCCAAGGCAGTCATAGCCACTGATCATAATCTTGATGTGTTTGGCCTGACTGAAACATGGCTCAAGACCGATTCATTTGTTGTGTTAAATTAGGCCTCTCTTCCTGGTTACACTAGTGACCATATTTGCTAACATTTACGACTGGCTCTATCCAGAATAGAAAGAGGAGTGGGAGGCCCTAGTGCACAACTGAGCATGAAGACAAGGACATTAGAGTGTCTAGTTTGAGAAACATACGCCTCACAAGGCCTCAACTGACAGCTTCATTAAATAGTAAACACCAGTCTCAACGTCAACAGAGAAGAGGTGACTCTGGGATGCTGGACTTCTAGGAGTTGCAAAGAAGAAGCCGTTTCTCAGACTGACCAATAAAAAGAAAAGATTAAGATGGGCAAAATGAACACAGACACTGTGTTGCCTCTTCACTGTTGACGTTGAGACAGGTGCAGGCTCAGGGTCAGGGTAAGGCAGAGTGGTCAGGCAGGCAGGCTCAGGGTCGGGGTAAGGCAGAGTGGTCAGGCAGGCGGGCTCGGGGTCAGGGTAAGGCAGGGTGGTCAGGCAGGCGGGCTCAGGGTCAGGGTAAGGCAGAGTGGTCAGGCAGGCAGGCTCAGGGTCGGGGTAAGGCAGAGTGGTCAGGCAGGCGGGCTCGGGGTCAGGGTAAGGCAGAGTGGTCAGGCAGGCGGGCTCGGGGTCAGGGTAAGGCAGAGTGGTCAGGCAGGCAGGCTCAGGGTCAGGGTAAGGCAGAGTGGTCAGACAGGCGGGCTCAGGGTCAGGGTAAGGCAGAGTGGTCAGGCAGGCAGGCTCAGGGTCAGGGTAAGGCAGAGTGGTCAGGCAGGCAGGCTCAGGGTCAGGGTAAGGCAGAGTGGTCAGGCAGGCAGGCTCAGGGTCAGGTTAAGGGAGAGTGGTCAGGCAGGCAGGCTCAGGGTCGGGGTAAGGCAGAGTGGTCAGGCAGGCAGGCTCGGGGTCAGGGTAAGGCAGAGTGGTCAGGCAGGCAGGCTCGGGGTCAGGGTAAGGCAGAGTGGTCAGGCAGGCAGGCTCGGGGTCAGGGTAAGGCAGAGTGGTCAGGCAGGCAGGCTCAGGGTCAGGGTAAGGCAGAGTGGTCAGGCAGGCAGGCTCAGGGTCGGGGTAAGGCAGAGTGGTCAGGCAGGCAGGCTCGGGGTCAGGGTAAGGCAGAGTGGTCAGGCAGGCAGGCTCAGGGTCGGGGTAAGGCAGAGTGGTCAGGCAGGCAGGCTCAGGGTCGGGGTGAGGCAGAGTGGTCAGGCAGGCGGGCTCGGGGTCGGGGTAAGGCAGAGTGGTCAGGCAGGCAGGCTCAGGGTCGGGGTAAGGCAGAGTGGTCAGGCAGGCAGGCTCGGGGTCAGGGTAAGGCAGAGTGGTCAGGCAGGCGGACTCGGGGTCAGGGTAAGGCAGAGTGGTCAGGCAGGCAGGCTCGGGGTCAGGGTAAGGCAGAGTGGTCAGGCAGGCGGACTCGGGGTCAGGGTAAGGCAGAGTGGTCAGGGAGGCGGGCTCGGGGTCAGGGTAAGGCAGAGTGGTCAGGCAGGCGGGCTCGGGGTCAGGACTGTCAAGGTTCACAAGACACGGGTCTCCTAATTGTCCCTAGAATTTCTAAGCAAACAGCTGGAGGCAGGGCCTCCTCCAATAGAGCTCCATTTTTATGGAATGGTCTACCTATTGTAGGAATATTATAAGATACTGTAAATACACAACACAGAGGTCCAGAGGGCTAGAGGGCTAGAGGGCCAGAGGGCTAGAGGGCCAGAGGGCTAGAGGGCCAGAGGGCCAGAGGGCTAGAGGACCAGAGGGCTAGAGGACCAGAGGGCTAGAGGGCCAGAGGGCCAGAGGGCTAGAGGACCAGAGGGCTAGAGGGCCAGAGGGCTAGAGGACTAGAGGACCAGAGGGCTAGAGGACCAGAGGGCAAGAGGGCCAGAGGGCTAGAGGGGCCAGAGGGCCAGAGGGGCTAGAGGGCTAGAGGGCCAGAGGGCTAGAGGGCCAGAGGGGCTAGAGGGCTAGAGGGCCAGAGGGCTAGAGGGGCCAGAGGGCCAGAGGGGCTAGAGGACTAGAGGGCTAGAGGGCTAGAGGGCTAGAGGGCTAGAGGGGCCAGAGGGGCTAGAGGGCTAGAGGGCCAGAGGGCTAGAGGGGCCAGAGGGCCAGAGGGGCTAGAGGGCTAGAGGGCCAGAGGGCTAGAGGGCTAGAGGACCAGAGGGCTAGAGGGGCCAGAGGGCCAGAGGGGCTAGAGGGCTAGAGGGCTAGAGGGCTAGAGGGCCAGAGGGCCAGAGGGCTAGAGGGCCAGAGGGCAAGAGGGCCAGAGGGCTAGAGGGCCAGAGGGCCAGAGGGCTAAAGGGCCAGAGGACAAGAGGGCTAGAGGGCCAGAGGGCCAGAGGGCCAGAGGGCTAGAGGGCTAAAGGACCAGAGGGCTAGAGGGCTAGAGGGCCAGAGGACAAGAGGGCAAGAGGTCAAGTTTTATGGAATGGTCTACCTATTGTAGGAATATTCTAAGATACTGTAAATACACAACGCAGAGGACTAGACGGCTAGAGAGCATTGGAACTAGTGTTTTTCAGGTCAACATCAGTTTAGGATCTGTGTAGAAATTCCAGTCTGGGACTCAAAGCTACACGTGGCAAGTTCTCATTGGTCCAAATTGTCTACAGTATACATTGAGCCTGAAACGGGATACTTGGTATTTGGCGATCGGCCCAATTTTATTGCAAGGAATTCTAATTGGTCAACCATAGGCTAGGCTTGGGTATAAAGTACATCATTACATTTACATTTACATTTAAGTCATTTAGCAGACACTCTTATCCTCTTTGTTCAGTGGAGAGAATCACTGAGGACAGGGGAGAATAAACAGCTACCTCTCAGTATAACAACTATGATACGTTCTCTTTGAATATATATTCCCCACCCCCTGATTTGCTTTGGGGTCTGTGTTATTGAACATTACCAGCAACTACTAAACACTGTCTATGTGAAAGACACAGACTCGGTCTCAACCTTTAAGTCTTTACTGAAGACTCATCTCTTCAGTGGACCCTATGATTGAGAGTAGTCTGGCCCAGGGGTGCGAAGGTGAACGACAAGGCACTGGTCCTTGCTGTCTCTGCCTGGCCGGCTCCCCTCTCTCCACTGGGATTCTCTGCCTCTGACCCTGTTACAGGGGCTGAGTCACTGGCTTACTGGTTCTCTCCCATGCCGTCCCTAGAAGCGGTGCGTCACTTGAGTGGGTTGAGTCAGACGTGATCTTCCTGTCCAGTTTGGAGTCCCCCCTCGGGCTCGTGCTGTGGAGAAGACATTTGGGCGCTATACTCAGCCTTGTCTCAGGCTAGTAAGATGGTGGTCTGTTGATATCCCTCTGGTGGTGTGGGTGATTTGGCAAAGTGGATGGGGTTATATACTGCCTGGGTGGCCCTGTCTGTGGGGTATTTTAATTTAATTTTACCTTTATTTAACCAGGCAAGTCAGTTAAGAACACATTCTTATTTTCAATGACGGCCTGGGAACAGTGGGTTAACTGCCTGTTCAGGGGCAGAACGACAGATTTGTACCTTGTCAGCTCGGGGGTTTGAACTCTCAACCTTGCGGTTACTAGTCCAACGCTCTAACCACTAGGCTACGCTGCCGCCCCAAATCATCGGACGGGGCCACCGTGTCCCTCGACCCACCCCCGTCTAAGCCTCCAGTATCTATGCTGCTATTGTCTATGTGCCGGGGGGCTAGAGTCAGTCTTTTATATCTGGTGTATTTCTCCTGTCTTATCTGGAGTCCTGTGTGAATTTTAAGTATGCTCCCTCTAATTCTCCCTATCGCCTTCCCCTCCCGGAGGACCTGAGCCCTAGGACCATGCCTCAGGACTACCTAGCCTGATGGCTCCTGGCTGTCCCCAGTCCACCTGGTCAGCAGTTTCAACTGCTCTACCTGCTAACTTGTTCACCGGACGTAATACCTTGTCCTGCTAGTTTTCGACTCTATACCACACCTGCTGTCTCAACCTCTGAATGATCGGCTATGAAAAGCCAACCGACATTTACTCCTAAGGTGCTGACCTGTTGCACCCTCTACTACAACCCTGCTGGTCATCTATGGATGTTTGAACGTGACACATTGGTTGATGTAAAAAGGGCTTTATAAATACATTTGATTTTGTTGAACGTCTAACCTCAGGCTCCCGAGTGGCGCAGCGGTCTAAGGCACTGCATCTCAGTGCAAGAAGCATCACTACGGTCCCTGGTTTGTATCCAGGCTGTATCACATCCGACCGTGATTGAAAGTCCCATAGGGAGGCGCACAGTTGGCCCAGCGTCATCCGGGTTTGGCCGACATTGTAAATAAGAATTTGTTCTTAACTGACTTGCCTAAATAAAGGTTAAATTAAAAAAATGTAAGAACAATCTGGCCTTAATGGCCATGTACTCTTATAATCTCCACCAGGCACAGTCAGAAGAGGACTGGCCTGGTCTCTCTGGTCTACCCAGCACAGCCAGAAGAGGACTGGCCACCCCTCAGACCTTGGTCACTCTGGTCTACCCAGCACAGCCAGAAGAGGACTGGCCACCCCTCAGAGCCTGGTCCCTCTGGTCTACCCAGCACAGCCAGAAGAGGACTGGCCACCCCTCAGAGCCTGGTCACTCTGGTCTACCCAGCACAGCCAGAAGAGGACTGGCCACCCCTCAGAGCCTGGTCACTCTGGTCTACCCAGCACAGCCAGAAGAGGACTGGCCACCCCTCAGAGCCTGGTCCCTCTGGTCTACCCAGCACAGCCAGAAGAGGACTGGCCACCCCTCAGAGCCTGGTCCCTCTGGTCTACCCAGCACAGCCAGAAGAGGACTGGCCACCTCTCAGAGCCTGGTCCCTCTGGTCTACCCAGCACAGCCAGAAGAGGACTGGCCACCCCTCAGAGCCTGGTCCCTCTGGTCTACCCAGCACAGCCAGAAGAGGACTGGCCACCCCTCAGAGCCTGGTCACTCTGGTCTACCCAGCACAGCCAGAAGAGGACTGGCCACCCCTCAGAGCCTGGTCCCTCTGGTCTACCCAGCACAGCCAGAAGAGGACTGGCCACCCCTCAGAGCCTGGTCACTCTGGTCTACCCAGCACAGCCAGAAGAGGACTGGCCACCCCTCAGAGCCTGGTCCCTCTGGTCTACCCAGCACAGCCAGAAGAGGACTGGCAACCCCTCAGAGCCTGGTCCCTCTGGTCTAACCAGCACAGCCAGAAGAGGACTGGCCACCCCTCAGAGCCTGGTCACTCTGGTCTACCCAGCACAGCCAGAAGAGGACTGGCCACCCCTCAGAGCCTGGTCCCTCTGGTCTACCCAGCACAGCCAGAAGAGGACTGGCAACCCCTCAGAGCCTGGTCACTCTGGTCTACCCAGCACAGCCAGAAGAGGACTGGCCACCCCTCAGAGCCTGGTTCCTCTCTATGTTTCTTCCTAGGTTCCTGCTTTTCTAGGGAGTTTTTCCTAGCCACTGTGCTTCTACACCTGCATTGCTTGCTGTTTGGAGTTTTAGGCTGGGTTTCTGTACAGCACTTTGTGACATCTGCGGATGTAGAAAGGGCTTTTATAAATAAATGTGTGAAATTTGTGAAATGTGATTGATACATATAATGTCTGATTGTTTTTGTTTAATTTGCTTTGATGTTTATTTGTTGTTGTTTTATTCATTTATTTGACTTTGTGAACGCGTTGCCATGCCAATAAAGGCCATTTGAATTGAGAGAGAGGAAGTGAGAGAGAGGAAGTGAGAGAGAGAGAGAGAGAGGAAGTGAGAGAGAGAGAGAGAGAGAGAGAGAGGAAGTGAGAGAGAGAGAGAGAGGAAGTGAGAGAGAGAGAGAGAGAGAGAGAGAAGTGAGAGAGAGAGAGAGAGAGGAAGTGAGAGAGAAAGAGAGGAAGTGAGAGAGAGAGAGAGAGGAAGTGAGAGAGAGAGAGGAAGTGAGAGAGAGAGAGGAAGTGAGAGAGAGAGGAAGTGAGAGAGAGATTTGTTGGGTCGGAGACTAAGAAGAATACAACTTCAGTAAGGGCATGTTCATTTCAATGGTGTGTGTGTGTGTGTGTGTGTGTGTGTGTGTGTGTGTGTGTGTGTGTGTGTGTGTGTGTGTGTGTGTGTGTGTGTGTGTGTGTGTGTGTGTGTGTGTGTGTGTGTGTGTGTGTGTGTGTGTGTGTGTGTGTACGATGAGGGGAAGGCCTTCAAAAAGCATTTGCACCCCTTGACTTTTTCCACATTTTGTTGTGATACAGCCTAAATTTAAAATTGATTAAACTGAGATTTGGTGTCTATGGCCTCCACACAATAACCCATAATGTCAAATTGGAAACATGTTTTGTTATATATTTTTTACAAATGAAAAAAAAAAAATGAAAAGCTTAAATGTCTTGAGTCAATAAGTCTTCAACCCCTTTGTTATGGCAAGCCTAAATAAATTCAGGAGTAAAGATGATCTTAACAAGTTACATAATAAGTTGCATCACTCTGTGTGCAATAATAGTGTTTACCATGATTTATTCATGACTACGTCATCTCTTTACGCCACACATAAAATCTGTAAGTCGAAGCTGTGAATTTCAAACACAGATTCAACCACAAAGACCAGGGAGGGTTGGTAGATGGGTAAAAAAACACACAAAAAAACAGACATTGAATATCCCTTTGACCAACGTGAAGTTATTACACTTTGGAAGGTGTATCAATATATCCAGTCACTACAAAGATACAGGCATCCTTCCTAACTCAGTTGCCGGTGAGGAAGGAAACCGGTCAGGGATTTCACCATGAGGCCAATGGTGACTTTAAAACAGTTACAGAGTTTAATGGCTGTGAAAGAACACTGAGGATGGATCAACAACATTGTAGTTACCTCACAATACTAACCTAATTGACAGAATGAAAAGAAGGAAGCCTGTACAGAATAAAAAATATGGCAAAAGATGCATCCTGTTTTCAATCATGCACTTAATGTAATACTGCAAAACATGTGGCAACATTGGAAACAGGAGACGAAGGGCTGTGACACAGAGTTGTGATTGAAGACAACTGAAAACTTTGTCGTCAGTAGTGACTTTATAACAGTTACATAGTTTAATGGCTATGATAGTTTTCTCCTAAGGCTGGATCAACACCTTTGTAGTTACTACACAATACTAACCTAAATGACAGAGTGAAAATAAGGAAGCCTGTACAGAATATAAATATTCCAAAACATGTAACTTGTTTGCAACAAGGCACTAATGTAATACCGCAAAAAATGTGGCAAAGCATTTAGCTTTTCGCCGTGAATACCAAATGTTATGTTTGGGGCAAATCCAATAAAACACATTACTGAGTACCACTCTAAATATTTTCAAGCATATTGGTGGCTGCATCATGTTATGGGTATGCTTCAAATCGTTAAGGACTGGGGAGTTTTTCAGGATAAAAAAAAACAGAATGGAGTTAAAGCACAGGCAAAATCCTAGAGGAAAAGCTGGTTCAGTCTGCTTTCCACCAGACACTGGGAGATGAATTCACCTTTCAACAGGACAATAACCTAAAACACAAGGTCAAATCTATGCTTGAGTTGCTTACCTAGAAGACATTGAATGTTCCTGAGCGGCCGAGTTAAAGCTTTGACTTAAATCTACTTGAAAAGCTTTGGCAAGACCTGAGAATGGTTTTCTAGCAATGATCAGCAACCAATTTGACAGAGCTTGAAGAATTTTATAAAGAATAATGAACACATGTTGCACAATCTAGGTGTGGAAAGCTCTTAGAGACTTACCCAGAAAGACTCACAGCTGTAATCACTGCTAAAAAGGTGCTTCTGCTGTATTGACTCAGGTATGTTGCACAATCTAGGTGTGGAAAGCTCTTAGAGACTTACCCAGAAAGACTCACAGCTGTAGTCACTGATAAAAGGTGCTTCTACTGTATTGACTCATGGGTGTGAATATTTACAGTATCAGTCAAAAGTTTGGACACAGTCACCTGGAATGCATTTGAAATAACAGGTGTGCATTCTTAAAAAGTTAATTTGTGGAATTTGTTTGCTTCTTAATGTCATGCAGGTGAAAGAGGACCCAAAAGCGACTTGGCGAAAACAGAGTCTTTAATCCAGTAAAGTAAATACAAACAAAAAACACAACTTTCACTCGAAATGACGAGGACAAACTGGAGACTCGATCTTGAACAGCAGGTGAACAGCAGGTTGCCTCGGGAAGGCACTTGAACCAGACAGACTCAGACACCTGCTCACCACGCAGCATCTGAGGAAAACACGACACGACAGGGCGATACACAAACACAGCACGGTGAATTCTAGACAAGGAACCGACAGGACAGGAACGGAACACAAAGGAAGAAATAGGGACTCTAATCAGGGGAAAGGATCGGGAACAGGTGTGGGAAGACTAAATGATTGATTAGGGGAATAGGAACAGCTGGGAGCAGGAACGGAACGATAGAGAGAAGAGAGAGCGAGAGAGTGAGAGAGGGAGGGGGAGAGAGAGGGATAGAAAGAGGGAAAGAACCTAATAAGACCAGCAGAGGGAAACGAATAGAATGGGAAGCACAGGGACAAGACAAGATAATAAATGACAAAACATGACACTTAATGCATTTGAGCCAATCAGTTGTGTTGTGACAAGGTAAGGGTGGTATACAGAATATAGCCCTATTTGGTAAAAAGACCAAGTTCATATTAAGTCAAGAACAGCTCAAATAAGCAAAGAGAAACGACAAGCCATTATTACTTTAAGACGTGAAGGTCAGTCAATCTGGAACATTTCAAGAACTTTGAATGTTTCTTCAAGTGGAGTCAGAAAAACCATAAAGTAATATAATATAATGAAACTGGCTCTCATGAGGATCTCCACAGGAAAGGAAGACCCAGAGTTACCTCTGCTGCAGAGGATTTCATTAGAGTTACCAGCCTCAGATTGCAGCCCCCCAAAAATGCTTCGCAGTGTTCAAATAAGACGTATCTCAACATCAACTGTTCAGAGGAGACTGTGTGAATCCGGCCTTCATGCTCAAATTGCTGCTAAGAAACCAATACTAAAGGACACCAATAATAAGAAGAGAATTGCTTGAGCCAATAAACATGAGTAATGATCTGGTGGAAATCTGTCCTTCGGTCTGATTTGGTCCTTTGGTCAAGCTTCTTTTTAAAATTTAACTAGGCAAGTCAGTTAAGAACAAATTCTTATTTACAATGACGGCCTACCGGGGAACAGTGGGTTAACTGCCTTGTTCAGGGGGCAGAACGACAGATTTTTTACCTTGTCAGCTCGGCGGATTCGATCCAGCAACTAGGCCACCTGCTGCCCCAAAATGGTAACTTCTACATCTGCATTGCTTGCTGTTTGGGGTTTTGGGCTGGGTTTCTGTACAGCACTTTGAGATATCAGCTGACATCTGCTGATAAATACATTTGATTGATTAATGAGTCCACATTTTACATTTTTGGTTCCAACTGTCGTGTCTTTGTGAGACAGAGTAAGTGAACGGATGATCTCTGCATGTGCAATTTCCACCGTGAAGCATGGAGGAGGAGGTGTGATGGTGTGGGTGTGCTTTGCTGGTGACACTGTCAGTGAGATGGTTTAGGATGATTTGGACCACAGAATGAAAGGAAAAGCAGCCAATAAGTGTTCAGCATATGTGGGAACTCCTCCAAGACTGTTGGAAAAGCATTCCAGGTGACAACCTCATAAAGCTGGTTGAGAGGATGCCAAGAGTGTGCAAAGCCATCATCAAGGCAAAGGGTGGCTACTTTGAAGTGTCTAAAATCAAAAATATATTTTGATATGTTTAACACTTTTTTTGGTTACTACATGATTCCATATTTGTTATTTCATAGTGTTGATGTCTTCACTATTATTCTACAATGTAGAAAATTGTGAAAAATGAGTAGGTATTATCCAAACTTTTGACTGACCTGTATTTTCAGTAAAAACACGTTTTTACGTTGGGTGTAGATGTGAGAGAAAAATAAATGTAATCCTTTTATTTTCAGGCTGCAACACAACCAAAATGTGTAATAAGTCAAGTGGTACTTTCTGAAGGCTCTGTATCTTTCACTCGATGCCATTAATAAGTCTGCATGAGGTCCTTCTGTAGCTCAGTTGGTAGAGCATGGCGCTTGTAACGCCAGGGTAGTGGGTTCGATCCCCGGGACCACCCATACGTAGAATGTATGCACACAAGACTGTAAGTTGCTTTGGATAAAAGTGTCTGCTAAATGGCATATATTATTATTATTATCATATATTATGGGATCATTCCGAATGAAATACATAAAGAGACATATACACTCACAATGAAACACATTAAGGACACCTGCTCTTTCCATGACAGATTGACCAGGTGAATCCAGGTGAAAGCTATGAATCCCTTAATTGATGTCACGTGTTAAATCCACTTCAAAAATCAGTGTGGATGAAGGGGAGGAGACAGAAGGGTTTTTAAGCCTCGCGAGACGTGTGTGCTATTCAGAGAGTGAATGGGCAAGACAAAATATTGAATTGCCTTTTAACGAGGTATGATAGTAGGTTGCTGTCATTAGGCCTACTTTATAAACAGATAAGATATAGAAATATCAACAGGCTACAGAAGGAATAGAATGTTGCCTAATAGTGTTTTTATCAGTCAATCAATCAATGTATCAATCAAACGTATTAACAAAGCCTTTTTGTTGTCACAAAATGTTTTGCCTCAAAGTACTTTAGGCTAATGGCTATAAGGTTTGCACTATTCACTTTTTTGGGGGGAGAACTGAATTTATTAATGAATAATAAAAAAAACGTTTTGATTTTCCCTCCCAGATGAATAACTTCCTATATCATCCCGGGACAGTGTGGTTGGGGTTAGAGGTCAGAAACCGAGACCGACTCCCCGTTTCTTTACGGTTCTGCTGTTGCATCCCGGGACAATGTGACCCTGCCTGCACGGATCACCTTCATTAAGCTGGTTGGAAACCTTTACGAAAGTTTTTGTTCTTGTTTCGGTCGACGTGCACGGTTGAACGTTTCAAGAGAAGTGCCCACACAGCGTCCCCCGGTTTAGACGGCAGCGGGAGGTAAGAGAAGAGGGGCGCTGCCGGTTAGCATCATGTGTTCTGCATTAGCATGCCATTATCTCCCACCTCGGCTAAATCAAGATGCCATTTGGTGCAAAGTGCTCTGCTTTATGACCTAATTTGGCGTGCGCTAGTTATTGGTGCAAGGTGGACGCAATGAGTTAGCTCGCTTTACAACTTAGCTCAAGTTTGCTACTTTTTAATAGCTTGTAAGTGACTGTCAACAGATAAAGAGATGGCTAGGGAGCTAATAATTAGCTAGCGTGATAAGCTAACCATCTAGCCGAACCAGGCAAACAACAAGCCAACTTTGATATAGCCAGTTGGGTCATTTTTATTTAGCAAAAGCCAGTTGGGTCATTTTTATTTAGCAAAAGGCACGCATCTAATTTAACAACAAAAACTTTAATCGTATTTGAAGTGAAGTTTCTAGCTAGTTGACCCCAGTGGCATTTCTTCCCTAGTCCCTACACCGCATCATCAAGTGTCGCCTACCTCTTCCTCCTCCTCCTCCCCGGGCAGCTCCATCGAGCCATGCGACAGTGGTGCCTTCCGGCTGCGGCACCGCGAACCGAGCCTCTGCCCACAGGGCGCCTCTCACCCGCGCTGTCAGGTAGGCTGCAGTCGGGCACTGTAATGCCATGGGCAGGGGCAGTGACACACAGGATTTTACAATCAATGCACACATTTATTTATTCGTGTCGGTGCATAGCTAATGTTAAACATCATGGCAATAAATACATGGGTTATTTCAGGAAAGTATTCAGACCTATTGGCTTTTTCCAAAACAGGTTGTGTTAGCCTTATTCTAAAATAGATTCAATATACCCATAAACCCCATAATGATAAAGTAAAAACAGGTTTTTAGAAAAAATAAAAGGAAATATGATATTGACATAAGTATTCAGACCCTTTACTCAGTATTTTGTTGAAGCACCTTTTGGCAGCGATTACAGCCTCGTCTTGTTGATGCTACAAGCTTGGCACACCTGTATTTGGGGAGTTTCTCACATTCTTCTCTGCAGATCCTCTCAAGCTCTGTGAAGTTGGATGGGGAGCGTTGCTGCACAGCTATTTTCAGGTCTCTCTATAGATGTTAGAGTCTGGCTGGGCCACAAGGACATTCAGAGACATGTCCTGAAGCCACTCCTGCGGTGTCTAGGCTGTGTGCTTAGGGTTGTTGTCCTGTTGGAAGGTGAACCTTCAACCCAGTCCGAGAACCTGCTCCAGAGCTCTCAGGACTTCATCAAGTATCTCTCTGTACTTTGCTCTGTTCATCTTTTCCTCCATCCTGACTAGTCTCCCAGTCCCTGCCCCTGAAAAACATCCCCACAGTATGATGCTACCACCACCATGCTTCACCATAGGGATGCTACCACCACCATGCTTCACCATAGGGATGGTGCCAGGTTTCCTCCAGATATGACGCTTGTCATTCAGGCCAAAGAGTTCAGTCATGGTTTCATCAGACCAGATAATCTTCTTTCTCATGGTCTGAGAGTGCTTTAGGTGCCTTATGGCCAACTCCAAGCAGTCGGTCATGTGCCTTTCTAATGACAAGTGGCTATCATCTTGCCACTCTACCATAAAGGCCAGATTGGTGGAGTGCTGCAGAGATGGTTGTCCTTCTGGAAGGTTCTCCCATCTCCAGAGGAACGCTGGAGCTCTGTCAGAGTGACCATCGGGTTGGTCTTCTCCCCCGATTGGTCAGTTTGGCCGGGCGGCCAGCTCTAGGAAGAGTCTTGGTGGTTCCAAACTTCTTCCATTAAAGAATGATGGAGGCCACTGTGGTCCTGGGGACCTTCAATGCTGCAGACCCTTCCCCAGATCTGTGCCTCAATTAAATCCTGTCTCGGAGCTCTACGGACAATTCCTTCGACCTCATGGCTTGGGTTTTTTGCTCTGACATGCACTGTCAACTGTGGGACCTTATATAGACAGGTGTGTGCCTTTCCAAATCATGTCCAATCAATTGAATTCACCACAGGTGGACTCCAAGTTGTAGAAACATGATCAATGGAAACAGGATGCACCTGAGCTCAATTTCGAGTCTCATAGCAAAGGGTCTGAACACTTATGTCAATAAAGTATTTCTTTTTCTATTTTTAATAATTGTGCAAACATTTCTTAACCTGTTTTCGCTTTGTCATTATGGGGTTGTTGTGTGTAGATTGATAAGGAATTGTACTTATTTAATCCGTTTTAGAACAAGGCTGTAATGTACCATGTGGAAAAGGGGAAGAGGATCTCGATACTTTCCAAATACACTATATTATTATAACTTAATGAGTCATCGGGCTGTGAATCAGCACTGTCTTATGCTCGGGACAAATATGTAAGAGATGTGACTGTGCCAAAGTTCAGTCCGCAACTAGGCATTTATATTAACAGTTCTGACTTTTGACTTTTATTTTTACTGAGGCCTCTGTGAAACCAAGTCAGAGATGTTAAATGATAATATAGTTGCCTAGTTGTGGGACAAGGGAAGCCAGATTAAAAAATATACATATATTTTACCTTTATTTAACTAGGCAAGTCAGTTCAGAACAAATTCTTATTTTCAATGACAGCCTAGGAACAGTGGGTTAACTGCCTGTTCAAGGGCAGAACGACAGATTTGTACCTTGTCAGCTCGGGGGTTTGAACTTGCAACCTTCTGGTTACTAGTCCAACACTCTAACCACTAGGCTACTGCCACACCAGGGCCTTAGCCAGATTCATTACCCCATAGAGAATTTGTAAATCAAATAGATAACAACTTGTCTCTGATGCAGTATTTTAGAGACCTTTTTAAGAAAAGTGTCTGAACTATTCATGTCTGTTTTAACACGTTAGATGCCAGGATGGAGTGTTGTGAGGTGGAGCCACGCTATACCATCGAGCAGATCGACCTCCTTCAGCGTCTCCGTCTCTCAGGGATGACCAAGCCACAGATCATCCAGGCTTTAGCATCCCTAGAGCGGCTCGATCCCGACCATCGGCCCCCGTACTGCAACGACACCCACACCGCCATCCCCACAACCAACACTACCCCTACCACAGCCTCCGCCCCAGCCCCCTCCTCCTCCTCCTCCTCCTCTTCTTCCTCCCTCTCCTTGGCCTCCGTCACCACGCAGACACCCGGGCTGGATGGCGCCTCCCTGTCGCCTAGCAACAGCTACGAAACCTCGCCCCCGCCGCTGTTCCCCCCAGCAGTCGGAGTTCAGAGGTCATTCAGCTATGACATGGCGGAGGAGGACTGGGACCTGGAGGAGAAGGTAGAGGAGTATATGAGGTGAGGAGGGGGCAATAGGGCTGTTGAGAGAGTGGGTTTCATTTATGGAGACAGGAAAAGAGATGTGGGCCTATAGGACAGTAATGAGGAGAGGTGTGGGCCTATAGGACTATAATGAGGAGAGGTGTGGGCGTATAGGACAGTAATGAGGTAGAGGCCTATAGGACAGTAATGAGGAGAGATGTGGGCCTATAGGACTAATGAGGAGAGATGTGGGCCTATAGGACTGTAATGAGGTAGGGGCCTATGGGACAGTAATGAGGAGAGATGTGGGCCTATGGGACAGTAATGAGGAGAGATGTGGGCCTATGGGACAGTAATGAGGAGAGATATGGGCCTATGGGACAGTAATGAGGAGAGATATGGGCCTATGGGACAGTAATGAGGAGAGATATGGGCCTATGGGACAGTAATGAGGAGAGATATGGGCCTATAGGACAGTAATGAGGAGAGATATGGGCCTATGGGACAGTAATGAGGAGAGATATGGGCCTATGGGACAGAAATGAGGAGAGATATGGGCCTATGGGACAGAAATGAGGAGAGATATGGGCCTATGGGACAGAAATGAGGAGAGATATGGGCCTATGGGACAGTAATGAGGAGAGATATGGGCCTATGGGACAGTAATGAGGAGAGATATGGGCCTATGGGACAGTAATGAGGAGAGAGATGGGCCTATGGGACAGTAATGAGGTAGGGGCCTATGGGACAGTAATGAGGAGAGATATGGGCCTATGGGACAGTAATGAGGTAGGGGCCTATGGGACAGTAATGAGGAGAGATATGGGCCTACTGCTTAAAGAGATGCTAGAAGAAGATTAGGAGCGAACTGTGACTCATGAAAAAGAGAAGGATGGTTATTTGAGGTGAACACCGTAATAGAGGGGGGGGGAAAACTAGTCTTGCGTCTGGAGAGGAGGAGGAAGAGGATTATATCATTATCAGACAACGGCCCGAGGCCCCGGTGACAATGACTTATTCTCCTGTTAGCTTTTAGTCTGGCTAATTTGGGTCAGGTGTGTAGGGAGAGAAAGGGACGATTGCATCCAGGCAGTCATACATATCTACCTCCATCACTCCACTATCCCTGTACATATCTACCTCCATCACTCCAGTATCCCTGTACATATCTACCTCCATCACTCCACTATCCCTGTACATATCTACCTCCATCACTCCACTATCCCTGTACATATCTACCTCCATCACTCCACTATCCCTGTACATATCTACCTCCATCACTCCACTATCCCTGTACATATCTACCTCCATCACTCCACTATCCCTGTACATATCTACCTCCATCACTCCACTATCCCTGTACATATCTACCTCCATCACCCCAGTATCCCTGTACATATCTACCTCCATCACTCCAGTATCCCTGTACATATCTACCTCCATCACTCCAGTATCCCTGTACATATCTACCTCCAGCTGTACCCCCTCTAGCACCAGGGTCAGCTGTACCCCCTCTAGCACCAGGGTCAGCTGTACCCCCTCTAGCACCAGGGTCATCACACTCTCAAATGTTGTTTTTTTGCAATCATTATAAGCCTGCCACACACACACTATACAATACATTTATTAAACATAAGAATGAGTGTTTTTGTCACAAACCAGCTCGCGGGAAGTGACAAAGAACTCTTATAGGACCAGGGCACAAATAATATATCTTACTTATAAAATCTTATTTGTTCATCAAAAATGTTGAATAACACACCACAGGTGAATGAGAAGGGTGTGTTTGAAAGGATGCACATAACTCTGCAATGTTTGGTTGTATTGGAGAGAGTCAGTCTTAAATAATGTTCCACACAGTCTGTGCCCGAGGGCCGAGAATCCACTCTCACATAAGTACGTGGTTGCAAAGGGCATCGGTCTCTTAACAGCGCGATTTGCCAAGGCAGGATACTCTGAGTGCAGCCCTATCCAGGAATCTGGCAGTGGCTTCTGATTCAACTCATTGAATATAGCTGAGAGTCCCTGTAATCCTAGATTCCAATCATTCAGGCGAGGAAAAAACATCACCCAGATTAGCCAGTCGTGTGAGAATCTCGTCATCATGCAAGCGGTCAGACAAGTGAACATTATAGTTAATTAAATAACTTTTTAAGCTGGTCTCTCAATTAAAAAACAACAACCTATCAGTACTTTGCCCTTTGACAACTAACGAACATCTATATGTTTGGCTACATACGGACTGTTAGTGGAATTCCCACGAGAGAGTATGGGTTAATGTGATTGGATGAGTAACGGTCAATGTGATTGGATGTTAATTATTTGACTATGCTTCCTGTATTTTGACATTGTGTTGTTTATTTCGCTGAACACCTAAATGGTTTATTTTTTTATTTTTGGCAGTGGAACGAAGCTACTCAGGTGAGAGAAAAACCTCACCGAAATGTATAGCCCCTTTTGGAAAATCTAAATGGACTCTTTGAAAATGTGAATCACGTTTTTATTTGACGGCATTAGGAGATTCACATTAGTGCAGATGTGAGGAGGCAGGAAGTGTGTGTGTGGGCTGTTCTTACTCTGTGGTGTCTGTTGCAGGAAGTGTGTGTGTGGTCTGTTCTTACTCTGTGGTGTCTGTTGCAGGAAGTGTGTGTGTGGGCTGTTCTTACTCTGTGGTGTCTGTTGCAGGAAGTGTGTGTGTGGGCTGTTCTTACTCTGTGGTGTCTGTTGCAGGAAGTGTGTGTGTGGGCTGTTCTTACTCTGTGGTGTCTGTTGCAGGAAGTGTGTGTGGTCTGTTCTTACTCTGTGGTGTCTGTTGCAGGAAGTGTGTGTGGTCTGTTCTTACTCTGTGGTGTCTGTTGCAGGAAGTGTGTGTGTGGTCTCTTCTTCAAATGTTATTGGTCACATACACATATTTAGCAGATGTTATCGCGGGTGTAGCTAAGTGCAGTACTATCTAACGATACACACATCTAAAAGTACAAGAATGGAATTAAGAAATATATAAATATTAGATTGAAAAATGTCAGAGTGGCATTGACTAAAATACAGTAGAATAGAATACAGTATGTAAACATTATTAAGGTGACTAGTTAGTAAATACAGTAGAATAGAATACAGTATTTACATATGAGATGAGTAAAGCAGTATGTAAACATTATTAAAGTGACTAGTTAGTAAATACAGTAGAATAGAATACAGTATATACATATGAGATGAGTAAAGCAGTATGTCAACATTATTAAAGTGACTAGTTAGTAAATACAGTATAATAGAATACAGTATATACATATGAGATGAGTAAAGCATAGACTAAAATAGAGTAGAATAGAATACAGTATATACATATGAGATGAGTACAGCAGTATGTAAACATTATTAGAGTGACTAGTGATCCATTATTAAAGTGACCAGTGACTCCATGTCTTTGTATATGGGGCAGCAGCCTCTAAGATGCAGGGTTGAGTAACCGGGTGGTAGCCGGCTAGTGATGGATATATAACAGTCTGATGGCCTTGAGATAGAATCTGTTTTTCAGTCTCTGGATGATAGCGGGGTGAACAGGCAGTGGCTCGGGTGGTTGTCGTCCTTGATGATCTTTATGGCCTTCCTGTGACGTCGTGTGCTGTAGGTGTCCTGCAGGGCAGGTAGTTTGCCCCCGGTGATGCGTTGTGCAGACCTCACTACCCTCTGGAGAGCCTTACGGTTGAGGGCAGGTAGTTTGCCCCCGGTGATGCGTTGTGCAGACCTCACTACCCTGTGGAGAGCCTTACGGTTGAGGGCAGGTAGTTTGCCCCCGGTGATGCGTTGTGCAGACCTCACTACCCTCTGGAGAGCCTTACGGTTGAAGGCGGAGCAGGTGCCGTACCAGGCGGTGATACAGCCCGACAGGAAGCTCTCAGTGGTGCGTCTGTTGAGGGAGAGGTTCATTTCCTGGCACCCCTTCACCAGGGCTCTCACCTCCTCCCTGTAGGCTGTCTGTTCGTTGTTGGTAATCAGTCCTACTATGGTTGTCGTCTGTTAACTCTGCGGTGCCTGTTCTTCTAGGAGGGACAGTAACCTGGTGAAGGAGGAGATTAAAACCTTCCTCAACAACCGCAGGATCTCCCAGGCCATCGTGGGACAGGTCACAGGTATTACATTTATTCTGCTCAGACAGCTTTCAGTTTACCTGTAGGGGGGGAAGGGGGACGGGGAGGGGGGGTACATCATTTTTGTTTGGCTATTTCTGTCTTTCTGTCTAGGATATTTTCTAATGTGTTCACCCTGGCTCTCTTCTCCTCTCCTCTTCTCCTCCCCTCCCCTCATTCTATTCTCCCCTCCTCCCCTCATTCTATTCTCCTCTCCTCATTCTCTGTCCCTTCCTCCTTTCTTTCTCTCTCCCTTCCTCCTTTTCTCTCTCCCTTCCTCCTTTTCTCTCTCCCTTCCTCCTTTCTTTCTCTCTCCCTTCCTCCTTTTCTCTCTCCCTTCCTCCTTTTCTCTCTCCCTTCCTCCTTTCTTTCTCTCTCCCTTCCTCCTTTTCTCTCTCCCTTCCTCCTTTTCTCTCTCCCTTCCTCCTTTCTTTCTCTCTCCCTTCCTCCTTTTCTCTCTCCCTTCCTCCTTTTCTCTCTCCCTTCCTCCTTTTCTCTCTCCCTTCCTCCTTTTCTCTCTCCCTTCCTCCCCTCTTTCTCTCTCCCTTCCTCCCCTCTTTCTCTCTCCCTTCCTCCCCTCTTTCTCTAGGTATCAGTCAGAGTTACATCTCCCAGTGGTTGCTGCAGCAGGGCTTGGAGATGAGCGACTCCAAACGCAGATCTTTCTACCGCTGGTACCTGCTAGAGAAGAACAACCCAGGTAAGAGCCACGGTAGGAGGTGGAGGCTACTGTTCGCTGGGTCTGTCGGGGAGGGGAGGAAAGGGTTCATGTTGACTCTATGACACGTTTATGGGCTCATTTAGGAAGCTGTTTGTCCATTTAGTTTATGTGCCGTCCCTGTGACCAAGGATTGTGATGCGGACGAACGCACACGCACACACACACACACACACACAGAGAGTCCTGGAGGGCTGGCTAGAGTTCAGTGAAGGACAGAGATCAGGAGACGAGAGATATTTATGATGAAAAAAGACAGTAGGATAAAGATCTTGTTACTGTAGATACTAATCAATAATGTTAAAGTCATCTGGCTTGAATGAATGTGGTTTCCGTCTAGCTGTGTCTTAAAGACACATTTACGCTAGCTGTTCCTGACTTCCTGTCCTTGCGCTAACGCTGGTTAGCAATGGCTCCAGAAACTACCTTCGAATTCCTTCAAACTACACACAGAGACATACAAATTATATCTATGAGTGGGGCTCCCGAGTGGCGTAGCGGTCTAAGGCACTGCATCTCAGTGCTTGAGGCGTCACTACAGACCCTGGTTCGAATCCAGGCTGTATCACAACTGGCCTTGATTTGAAGTCCCAGAGGGCGGCACACAATTTGGACCAGCGTGGTCCGCGTTTGGCCGTCATTGTAAATAACCAAATCAGTTAAGAACGAATAAATAAATAAATACAAATATGAAAGTAGAAAAAAGTAGTTAATTGCCAAAATCTTGAACTATCCCTTTTAAGACAAGCTGGAGTAGCATCGTGACCTGATGAGAGAATTAACACCAACCACAGACATGCACTAGGAGGGTTTTATAAACGTTTTGCTCAATTCTACATCAGCAAACGATGTAGCCTGAATAATGGAATGTTTAGATCTGAAATGAGCACCTCCTCACACCATCTCCTCTCCTATGTCTGTCACATGCAGCACCTCCTCACACCATCTCCTCTCCTGTCAGTCACATGCAGCACCTCCTCACACCATCTCCTCTCCTATGTCAGTCACATGCAGCACCTCCTCACACCATCTCCTCTCCTGTCTGTCACATGCACCACCTCACACCATCTCCTCTCCTGTGTCTGTCACATGCACCACCTCACACCATCTCCTCTCCTGTGTCTGTCACATGCAGCACCTCCTCACACCATCTCCTCTCCTGTCTGTCACATGCAGCACCTCCTCACACCATCTCCTCTCCTGTCTGTCACATGCAGCGCCTCCTCACACCATCTCCTCTCCTATGTCAGTCACATGCAGCGCCTCCTCACACCATCTCCTCTCCTATGTCTGTCACATGCAGCACCTCCTCACACCATCTCCTCACACCATCTCTCCTGTCTGTCACATGCAGCATCTCCTCACACCATCTCCTCTCCTATGTCTGTCACATGCAGCACCTCACACCATCTCCTCTCCTATGTCTGTCACATGCAGCACCTCACACCATCTCCTCTCCTGTCTGTCACATGCAGCGTCTCCTCACACCATCTCCTCTCCTATGTCTGTCACATGCAGCACCTCCTCACACCATCTCCTCTCCTATGTCAGTCACATGCAGCACCTCCTCACACCATCTCCTCTCCTATGTCAGTGCTGCTATCTTTCTGTGGTACTCAGTCCTGTTTCTGGACGTGCTGGTTTTCATTCCTACGTGGCTAACAATGATAACTCTTATCGCAACGCTAACAGAGATGCTAATATGTTGCCTAGCATTTCTCTGCGCTTTTTTCCCCCTACCGAGCAGGCACTTTAATAATTCTACAATTATTTGCTTGTTTGGCGCTAAATACCTGTTCAGAACAGAACTCCAACGTTCAGTATGATTCAGTCATAAAACAAGTTTTTTCTGGCCTGCCATTTTAATAAACTATATTCCTGTGGATACCCATATAAACAGGTCATTTTGTTTGACTGCAAGTATCAACATGGCTTCTGCTAAATCTGGCTTTGGCCTGACCACTGGTTTGGTTTTGTCTGAAGGGCTGAGGTGGAGTGAAAGCCAGCATGGCCCGGCGGGTCTGGGCGAGGGGCTGCGTGGTCTCGGCCAGGGGCTGGGCCAAAACCTGGGCTCTGGCCCCAGGGCAGCCAGGGGAGGGGACAGAGACGTCACGGCGACGGGCAACGCCGCCACGGCCACTACAGCCGCGACCGCCTCCACCACCTGGGGCAGACAGAGAGAACTGCTGATGCACCTGCTGCCATGGTACACTGCAGCCTCCTCACAGCCAGGTAACCAGCCTCCCCACAGCCAGGTAACCAGCCTCCCCACAGCCAGGTAACCAGCCTCCCCACAGCCAGGTAACCAGCCTCCCCACAGCCAGGTAACCAGCCTCCTCACAGCCAGGTAACCAGCCTCCTCACAGCCAGGTAACCAACCAACCCTGTTTAGGTTAACTCCTCTCCCCCAGGGTTGTAGAGCAGTATAAACTGGGTTTACATTTAGTTTAGGTTAACTCCTCTCCTCCAGGGTTGTAGAGCAGTATAAACTGGGTTTACATTTAGTTTAGGTTAACTCCTCTCCTCCAGGGTCGTAGAGCAGTATAAACTGGGTTAACTCCTCTCCTCCAGGGTCGTAGAGCAGTATAAACTGGGTTTACATTTAGTTTAGGTTAACTCCTCTCCTCCAGGGTCGTAAGAGCAGCATAAACTGGGTTAACTCCTCTCCTCCAGGGTCGTAGAGCAGCATAAACTGGGTTAACTCCTCTCCTCCAGGGTTGTAAGAGCAGTATAAACTGGGTTAACTCCTCTCCTCCAGGGTTGTAGAGCAGTATAAACTGGGTTAACTCCTCTCCTCCAGGGTTGTAGAGCAGTATAAACTGGGTTAACTCCTCTCCTCCAGGGTTGTAGAGCAGTATAAACTGGGTTAACTCCTCTCCTCCAGGGTTGTAGAGCAGTATAAACTGGGTTAACTCCTCTCCTCCAGGGTCGTAGAGCAGTATAAACTGGGTTAACTCCTCTCATCCAGGGTCGTAGAGCAGTATAAACTGGGTTAACTCCTCTCCTCCAGGGTCGTAGAGCAGTATAAACTGGGTTAACTCCTCTCCTCCAGGGTCGTAGAGCAGTATAAACTGGGTTAACTCCTCTCCTCCAGGGTCGTAGAGCAGTATAAACTGGGTTAACTCCTCTCCTCCAGGGTCGTAGAGCAGTATAAACTGGGTTAACTCCTCTCCTCCAGGGTCGTAGAGCAGTATAAACTGGGTTAACTCCTCTCCTCCAGGGTCGTAGAGCAGTATAAACTGGGTTAACTCCTCTCCTCCAGGGTCGTAGAGCAGTATAAACTGGGTTAACTCCTCTCCTCCAGGGTCGTAGAGCAGTATAAACTGGGTTTACATTTAGTAAACTCCTCTCCTCCAGGGTTGTAAGAGCAGTATAAACTGGGTTAACTCCTCTCCTCCAGGGTCGTAGAGCAGTATAAACTGGGTTTACATTTAGTTTAGGTTAACTCCTCTCCTCCAGGGTTGTAGAGCAGTATAAACTGGGTTAACTCCTCTCCTCCAGGGTTGTAGAGCAGTATAAACTGGGTTAACTCCTCTCCTCCAGGGTTGTAGAGCAGTATAAACTGGGTTAACTCCTCTCCTCCAGGGTTGTAGAGCAGTATAAACTGGGTTTACATTTAGTTTAGGTTAACTCCTCTCCTCCAGGGTCGTAGAGCAGTATAAACTGGGTTAACTCCTCTCCTCCAGGGTCGTAGAGCAGTATAAACTGGGTTTACATTTAGTTTAGGTTAACTCCTCTCCCCCAGGGTCGTAGAGCAGTATAAACTGGGTTAACTCCTCTCCTCCAGGGTCGTAGAGCAGTATAAACTGGGTTAACTCCTCTCCTCCAGGGTCGTAGAGCAGTATAAACTGGGTTTACATTTAGTTTAGGTTAACTCCTCTCCTCCAGGGTTGTAGAGCAGTATAAACTGGGTTAACTCCTCTCCTCCAGGGTTGTAGAGCAGTATAAACTGGGTTAACTCCTCTCCTCCAGGGTTGTAGAGCAGTATAAACTGGGTTAACTCCTCTCCTCCAGGGTTGTAGAGCAGTATAAACTGGGTTAACTCCTCTCCTCCAGGGTCAGTATAAACTGGGTTAACTCCTCTCCTCCAGGGTTGTAGAGCAGTATAAACTGGGTTTACATTTAGTTTAGGTTAACTCCTCCTCCAGGGTTGTAGAGCAGTATAAACTGGGTTAACTCCTCTCCTCCAGGGTTGTAGAGCAGTATAAACTGGGTTTACATTTAGTTTAGGTTAACTCCTCTCCTCCAGGGTCGTAGAGCAGTATAAACTGGGTTAACTCCTCTCCTCCAGGGTTGTAGAGCAGTATAAACTGGGTTAACTCTTCTCCTCCAGGGTTGTAGAGCAGTATAAACTGGGTTAACTCCTCTCCTCCAGGGTTGTAGAGCAGTATAAACTGGGTTAACTCTTCTCCTCCAGGGTCGTAGAGCAGTATAAACTGGGTTAACTCCTCTCCTCCAGGGTTGTAGAGCAGTATAAACTGGGTTAACTCCTCTCCTCCAGGGTTGTAGAGCAGTATAAACTGGGTTAACTCCTCTCCTCCAGGGTTGTAGAGCAGTATAAACTGGGTTAACTCCTCTCCTCCAGGGTCGTAGAGCAGTATAAACTGGGTTTACATTTAGTTTAGGTTAACTCCTCTCCTCCAGGGTCGTAGAGCAGTATAAACTGGGTTAACTCCTCTCCTCCAGGGTCGTAGAGCAGTATAAACTGGGTTTACATTTAGTTTAGGTTAACTCCTCTCCTCCAGGGTTGTAGAGCAGTATAAACTGGGTTAACTCCTCTCCTCCAGGGTCGTAGAGCAGTATAAACTAGGTTAACTCCTCTCCTCCAGGGTTGTAGAGCAGTATAAACTGGGTTAAATCCTCTCCTCCAGGGTCGTAGAGCAGTATAAACTGGGTTTACATTTAGTTTAGGTTAACTCCTCTCCTCCAGGGTTGTAGAGCAGTATAAACTGGGTTTACATTTAGTTTAGGTTAACTCCTCTCCTCCAGGGTTGTAGAGCAGTATAAACTGGGTTTACATTTAGTTTAGGTTAACTCCTCTCCTCCAGGGTCGTAGAGCAGTATAAACTGGGTTAACTCCTCTCCTCCAGGGTTGTAGAGCAGTATAAACTGGGTTAACTCCTCTCCTCCAGGGTTGTAGAGCAGTATAAACTGGGTTAACTCCTCTCCTCCAGGGTTGTAGAGCAGTATAAACTGGGTTTACATTTAGTTTAGGTTAACTCCTCTCCTCCAGGGTCGTAGAGCAGTATAAACTGGGTTTACATTTAGTTTAGGTTAACTCCTCTCCTCCAGGGTTGTAGAGCAGTATAAACTGGGTTAACTCCTCTCCTCCAGGGTTGTAGAGCAGTATAAACTGGGTTTACATTTAGTTTAGGTTAACTCCTCTCCTCCAGGGTTAGAGCTCCTCTCCTCCAGGGTCGTAGAGCAGTATAAACTGGGTTAACTCCTCTCCTCCAGGGTTGTAGAGCAGTATAAACTGGGTTAACTCCTCTCCTCCAGGGTTGTAGAGCAGTATAAACTGGGTTAACTCCTCTCCTCCAGGGTTGTAGAGCAGTATAAACTGGGTTAACTCCTCTCCTCCAGGGTTGTAGAGCAGTATAAACTGGGTTAACTCCTCTCCTCCAGGGTTGTAGAGCAGTATAAACTGGGTTAACTCCTCTCCTCCAGGGTTGTAGAGCAGTATAAACTGGGTTAACTCCTCTCCTCCAGGGTTGTAGAGCAGTATAAACTGGGTTAACTCCTCTCCTCCAGGGTTGTAGAGCAGTATAAACTGGGTTAACTCCTCTCCTCCAGGGTTGTAGAGCAGTATAAACTGGGTTAACTCCTCTCCTCCAGGGTTGTAGAGCAGTATAAACTGGGTTTACATTTAGTTTAGGTTAACTCCTCTCCTCCAGGGTTGTAGAGCAGTATAAACTGGGTTAACTCCTCTCCTCCAGGGTCGTAGAGCAGTATAAACTGGGTTAACTCCTCTCCTCCAGGGTTGTAGAGCAGTATAAACTGGGTTAACTCCTCTCCTCCAGGGTTGTAGAGCAGTATAAACTGGGTTAACTCCTCTCCTCCAGGGTTGTAGAGCAGTATAAACTGGTTAACTCCTCTCCTCCAGGGTCGTAGAGCAGTATAAACTGGGTTTACATTTAGTTTAGGTTAACTCCTCTCCTCCAGGGTTGTAGAGCAGTATAAACTGGGTTAACTCCTCTCCTCCAGGGTTGTAGAGCAGTATAAACTGGGTTTACATTTAGTTTAGGTTAACTCCTCTCCTCCAGGGTTGTAGAGCAGTATAAACTGGGTTAACTCCTCTCCTCCAGGGTCGTAGAGCAGTATAAACTGGGTTAACTCCTCTCCTCCAGGGTTGTAGAGCAGTATAAACTGGGTTAACTCCTCTCCTCCAGGGTTGTAGAGCAGTATAAACTGGGTTAACTCCTCTCCTCCAGGGTTGTAGAGCAGTATAAACTGGGTTAACTCCTCTCCTCCAGGGTTGTAGAGCAGTATAAACTGGGTTAACTCCTCTCCTCCAGGGTTGTAGAGCAGTATAAACTGGGTTAACTCCTCTCCTCCAGGGTTGTAGAGCAGTATAAACTGGGTTAACTCCTCTCCTCCAGGGTTGTAGAGCAGTATAAACTGGGTTAACTCCTCTCCTCCAGGGTTGTAGAGCAGTATAAACTGGGTTAACTCCTCTCCTCCAGGGTTGTAGAGCAGTATAAACTGGGTTTACATTTAGTTTAGGTTAACTCCTCTCCTCCAGGGTCGTAGAGCAGTATAAACTGGGTTTACATTTAGTTTAACTCCTCTCCTCCAGGGTTGTAGAGCAGTATAAACTGGGTTAACTCCTCTCCTCCAGGGTTGTAGAGCAGTATAAACTGGGTTTACATTTAGTTTAGGTTAACTCCTCTCCTCCAGGGTTGTAGAGCAGTATAAACTGGGTTAACTCCTCTCCTCCAGGGTTGTAGAGCAGTATAAACTGGGTTAACTCCTCTCCTCCAGGGTTGTAGAGCAGTATAAACTGGGTTAACTCCTCTCCTCCAGGGTTGTAGAGCAGTATAAACTGGGTTAACTCCTCTCCTCCAGGGTTGTAGAGCAGTATAAACTGGGTTAACTCCTCTCCTCCAGGGTTGTAGAGCAGTATAAACTGGGTTTAACTCCTCTCCTCCAGGGTTGTAGAGCAGTATAAACTGGGTTAACTCCTCCAGGGTCAGTATAAACTCCAGGGTTGTAGAGCAGTATAAACTGGGTTAACTCCTCTCCTCCAGGGTTGTAGAGCAGTATAAACTGGGTTAACTCCTCTCCTCCAGGGTTGTAGAGCAGTATAAACTGGGTTAACTCCTCTCCTCCAGGGTCGTAGAGCAGTATAAACTGGGTTTACATTTAGTTTAGGTTAACTCCTCTCCTCCAGGGTCGTAGAGCAGTATAAACTGGGTTAACTCCTCTCCTCCAGGGTCGTAGAGCAGTATAAACTGGGTTTACATTTAGTTTAGGTTAACTCCTCTCCTCCAGGGTTGTAGAGCAGTATAAACTGGGTTAACTCCTCTCCTCCAGGGTTGTAGAGCAGTATAAACTACATTTAGGTTAACTCCTCTCCTCCAGGGTTGTAGAGCAGTATAAACTGGGTTAAATCCTCTCCTCCAGGGTTGTAGAGCAGTATAAACTGGGTTTACATTTAGTTTAGGTTAACTCTCCTCCAGGGTTGTAGAGCAGTATAAACTGGGTTTACATTTAGTTTAAACTGGGTTAACTCCTCTCCTCCAGGGTCGTAGAGCAGTATAAACTGGGTTTACATTTAGTTTAGGTTAACTCCTCTCCTCCAGGGTTGTAGAGCAGTATAAACTGGGTTAACTCCTGGGTTAACTCCTCTCCTCCAGGGTTGTAGAGCAGTATAAACTGGGTTAACTCCTCTCCTCCAGGGTTGTAGAGCAGTATAAACTGGGTTTACATTTAGTTTAGAGCAGTTAACTCCTCTCCTCCAGGGTCGTAGAGCAGTATAAACTGGGTTTACATTTAGTTTAGGTTAACTCCTCTCCTCCAGGGTTGTAGAGCAGTATAAACTGGGTTAACTCCTCTCCTCCAGGGTCGTAGAGCAGTATAAACTGGGTTTACATTTAGTTTAGGTTAACTCCTCTCCTCCAGGGTCGTAGAGCAGTATAAACTGGGTTAACTCCTCTCCTCCAGGGTCGTAGAGCAGTATAAACTGGGTTAACTCCTCTCCTCCAGGGTTGTAGAGCAGTATAAACTGGGTTAACTCCTCTCCTCCAGGGTTGTAGAGCAGTATAAACTGGGTTAACTCCTCTCCTCCAGGGTTGTAGAGCAGTATAAACTGGGTTAACTCCTCTCCTCCAGGGTTGTAGAGCAGTATAAACTGGGTTAACTCCTCTCCTCCAGGGTTGTAGAGCAGTATAAACTGGGTTAACTCCTCTCCTCCAGGGTTGTAGAGCAGTATAAACTGGGTTAACTCTCTCCTCCAGGGTTGTAGAGCAGTATAAACTGGGTTAACTCCTCTCCTCCAGGGTTGTAGAGCAGTATAAACTGGGTTAACTCCTCTCCTCCAGGGTTGTAGAGCAGTATAAACTGGGTTAACTCCTCTCCTCCAGGGTCGTAGAGCAGTATAAACTGGGTTTAATTTAGTTTAGGTTAACTCCTCTCCCAGGGTCCAGGGGTTCCTCTCCTCCAGGGTAGAGCAGTATAAACTGGGTTTACACTCCTCTCCTCCAGGGTTGTAGAGCAGTATAAACTGGGTTAACTCTCTCCTCCAGGGTTGTAGAGCAGTATAAACTGGGTTAACTCCTCTCCTCCAGGGTTGTAGAGCAGTATAAACTGGGTTAACTCCTCTCCTCCAGGGTTGTAGAGCAGTATAAACTGGGTTAACTCCTCTCCTCCAGGGTTGTAGAGCAGTATAAACTGGGTTTACATTTAGTTTAGGTTAACTCCTCTCCTCCAGGGTCGTAGAGCAGTATAAACTGGGTTAACTCCTCTCCTCCAGGGTCGTAGAGCAGTATAAACTGGGTTTACATTTAGTTTAGGTTAACTCCTCTCCTCCAGGGTTGTAGAGCAGTATAAACTGGGTTAACTCCTCTCCTCCAGGGTTGTAGAGCAGTATAAACTGGGTTAACTCCTCTCCTCCAGGGTTGTAGAGCAGTATAAACTGGGTTAACTCCTCTCCTCCAGGGTTGTAGAGCAGTATAAACTGGGTTAACTCCTCTCCTCCAGGGTTGTAGAGCAGTATAAACTGGGTTAACTCTCTCCTCCAGGGTTGTAGAGCAGTATAAACTGGGTTAACTCCTCTCCTCCAGGGTTGTAGAGCAGTATAAACTGGGTTAACTCCTCTCCAGGGTTGTAGAGCAGTATAAACTGGGTTAACTCCTCTCCTCCAGGGTTGTAGAGCAGTATAAACTGGGTTAACTCCTCTCCTCCAGGGTTGTAGAGCAGTATAAACTGGGTTAACTCTCTCCTCCAGGGTTGTAGAGCAGTATAAACTGGGTTTACATTTAGTTAACTCCTCTCCTCCAGGGTTGTAGAGCAGTATAAACTGGGTTTACATTTAGTTTAGGTTAACTCCTCTCCTCCAGGGTTGTAGAGCAGTATAAACTGGGTTAACTCCTCTCCTCCAGGGTCGTAGAGCAGTATAAACTGGGTTTACATTTAGTTTATAAACTGGGTTTACATTTAGGGTTAACTCCTCTCCTCCAGGGTTGTAGAGCAGTATAAACTGGGTTAACTCCTCTCCTCCAGGGTTGTAGAGCAGTATAAACTGGGTTAACTCCTCTCCTCCAGGGTTGTAGAGCAGTATAAACTGGGTTAACTCCTCTCCTCCAGGGTTGTAGAGCAGTATAAACTGGGTTAACTCCTCTCTCCAGGGTTGTAGAGCAGTATAAACTGGGTTAACTCCTCTCCTCCAGGGTTGTAGAGCAGTATAAACTGGGTTAACTCAGTATAAACTGGGTCTCCTCCAGGGTTGTAGAGCAGTATAAACTGGGTTAACTCCTCTCCTCCAGGGTTGTAGAGCAGTATAAACTGGGTTAACTCTCTCTCCTCCAGGGTTGTAGAGCAGTATAAACTGGGTTAACTCCTCTCCTCCAGGGTCGTAGAGCAGTATAAACTGGGTTTACATTTAGTTTAGGTTAACTCCTCTCCTCCAGGGTTGTAGAGCAGTATAAACTGGGTTAACTCCTCTCCTCCAGGGTTGTAGAGCAGTATAAACTGGGTTAACTCCTCTCCTCCAGGGTCGTAGAGCAGTATAAACTGGGTTAACTCCTCTCCTCCAGGGTTGTAGAGCAGTATAAACTGGGTTTACATTTAGTTTAGGTTAACTCTCCTCCAGGGTTGTAGAGCAGTATAAACTGGGTTAACTCCTCTCCTCCAGGGTCGTAGAGCAGTATAAACTGGGTTTACATTTAGTTTAGGTTAACTCCTCTCCTCCAGGGTTGTAGAGCAGTATAAACTGGGTTACATTTACTCCTCTCCTCCAGGGTCGTAGAGCAGTATAAACTGGGTTTACATTTAGTTTAGGTTAACTCCTCTCCTCCAGGGTCGTAGAGCAGTATAAACTGGGTTAACTCCTCTCCTCCAGGGTTGTAGAGCAGTATAAACTGGGTTAACTTAGTCTCCTCCAGGGTTGTAGAGCAGTATAAACTGGGTTAACTCCTCTCCTCCAGGGTTGTAGAGCAGTATAAACTGGGTTAACTCCTCTCCTCCAGGGTCGTAGAGCAGTATAAACTGGGTTTACATTTAGTTTAGGTTAACTCCTCTCCTCCAGGGTTGTAGAGCAGTATAAACTGGGTCTCCTCCAGGGTCGTAGAGCAGTATAAACTGGGTTAACTCCTCTCCTCCAGGGTTGTAGAGCAGTATAAACTGGGTTAACTCCTCTCCTCCAGGGTTGTAGAGCAGTATAAACTGGGTTAACTCCTCTCCTCCAGGGTTGTAGAGCAGTATAAACTGGGTTAACTCCTCTCCTCCAGGGTCGTAGAGCAGTATAAACTGGGTTTACATTTAGTTTAGGTTAACTCCTCTCCTCCAGGGTCGTAGAGCAGTATAAACTGGGTTAACTCCTCTCCTCCAGGGTCGTAGAGCAGTATAAACTGGGTTTAGTTTAGGTTAACTCCTCTCCTCCAGGGTCGTAGAGCAGTATAAACTGGGTTTACATTTAGTTTAGGTTAACTCCTCTCCTCCAGGGTCGTAGAGCAGTATAAACTGGGTTTACTCCTCTCCTCCAGGGTTGTAGAGCAGTATAAACTGGGTTAACTCTCTCCTCCAGGGTTGTAGAGCAGTATAAACTGGGTTTACATTTAGTTTAAACTGGGTTAACTCCTCTCCTCCAGGGTCGTAGAGCAGTATAAACTGGGTTAACTCCTCTCCTCCAGGGTCGTAGAGCAGTATAAACTGGGTTAACTCCTCTCCTCCAGGGTTGTAGAGCAGTATAAACTGGGTTAACTCCTCTCCTCCAGGGTTGTAGAGCAGTATAAACTGGGTTACATTTAGTTTAGGTTAACTCCTCTCCTCCAGGGTCGTAGAGCAGTATAAACTGGGTTAACTCCTCTCCTCCAGGGTCGTAGAGCAGTATAAACTGGGTTTACTCCTTCCTCCAGGGTTAGAGCAGTATAAACTGGGTTAATTCTCTCCTCCAGGGTCGTAGAGCAGTATAAACTGGGTTAACTCCTCTCCTCCAGGGTTGTAGAGCAGTATAAACTGGGTTAACTCCTCTCCTCCAGGGTCGTAGAGCAGTATAAACTGGGTTAACTCCTCTCCTCCAGGGTCGTAGAGCAGTATAAACTGGGTTAACTCCTCTCCTCCAGGGTCGTAGAGCAGTATAAACTGGGTTAACTCCTCTCCTCCAGGGTCGTAGAGCAGTATAAACTGGGGGGTCGTAGAGCAGTATAAACTGGGTTAACTCTCTCCTCCAGGGTCGTAGAGCAGTATAAACTGGGTTAACTCCTCTCCTCCAGGGTCGTAGAGCAGTATAAACTGGGTTAACTCCTCTCCTCCAGGGTCGTAGAGCAGTATAAACTGGGTTTACATTTAGGGTTTAAACTGGTTAACTTCTCCTCCAGGGTTTAGAGCAGTATAAACTGGGTTAACTCCTCTCCTCCAGGGTTGTAGAGCAGTATAAACTGGGTTAACATTTAGTAAACTCTCCTCCAGGGTCGTAGAGCAGTATAAACTGGGTTTACATTTATTAACTCCTCTCCTCCAGGGTTGTAGAGCAGTATAAACTGGGTTAACTCCTCTCCTCCAGGGTTGTAGAGCAGTATAAACTGGGTTAACTCCTCTCCTCCAGGGTTGTAGAGCAGTATAAACTGGGTTAACTCCTCTCCTCCAGGGTTGTAGAGCAGTATAAACTGGGTTAACTCCTCTCCTCCAGGGTCGTAGAGCAGTATAAACTGGGTTTACATTTAGTTTAGGTTAACTCTCTCCTCCAGGGTCGTAGAGCAGTATAAACTGGGTTACATTTAGTTTAGGTTAACTCCTCTCCTCCAGGGTCGTAGAGCAGTATAAACTGGGTTAACTCTCTCCTCCAGGGTTGTAGAGCAGTATAAACTGGGTTAACTCCTCTCCTCCAGGGTCGTAGAGCAGTATAAACTGGGTTAACTCCTCTCCTCCAGGGTCGTAGAGCAGTATAAACTGGGTTAACTCTCTCCTCCAGGGTCGTAGAGCAGTATAAACTGGGTTTACATCCTTCCAGGGTCGTAGAGCAGTTAACTCTCTCCTCCAGGGTCGTAGAGCAGTATAAACTGGGTTAACTCCTCTCCTCCAGGGTCGTAGAGCAGTATAAACTCCTCCAGGGTCAGTATAAACTCTCCAGGGTTGTAGAGCAGTATAAACTGGGTTAACTCCTCTCCTCCAGGGTCGTAGAGCAGTATAAACTGGGTTAACTCCTTTACTCCTCCAGGGTCGTAGAGCAGTATAAACTGGGTTAACTCCTCTCCTCCAGGGTCGTAGAGCAGTATAAACTGGGTTAACTCCTCTCCTCCAGGGTTGTAGAGCAGTATAAACTGGGTTTACATTTAGTTTAGGTTAACTCCTCTCCTCCAGGGTCGTAGAGCAGTATAAACTGGGTTAACTCCTCTCCTCCAGGGTCGTAGAGCAGTATAAACTGGGTTAACTCCTCTCCTCCAGGGTCGTAGAGCAGTATAAACTGGGTTAACTCCTCTCCTCCAGGGTTATAAACTGGGTTAACTCCTCTCCTCCAGGGTTGTAGAGCAGTATAAACTGGGTTAACTCCTCTCCTCCAGGGTTGTAGAGCAGTATAAACTGGGTTAACTCCTCTCCTCCAGGGTTGTAGAGCAGTATAAACTGGGTTTACATTTAGTTTAGGTTAACTCCTCTCCTCCAGGGTCGTAGAGCAGTATAAACTGGGTTAACTCCTCTCCTCCAGGGTTGTAGAGCAGTATAAACTGGGTTAACTCCTCTCCTCCAGGGTTGTAGAGCAGTATAAACTGGGTTAACTCCTCTCCTCCAGGGTTGTAGAGCAGTATAAACTGGGTTTACATTTAGTTTAGGTTAACTCCTCTCCTCCAGGGTTAACTATAAACCTCTCCTCCAGGGTTGTAGAGCAGTATAAACTGGGTTTAACTCCTCTCCTCCAGGGTTGTAGAGCAGTATAAACTGGGTTAACTCCTCTCCTCCAGGGTCGTAGAGCAGTATAAACTGGGTTAACTCCTCTCCTCCAGGGTCGTAGAGCAGTATAAACTGGGTTAACTCCTCTCCTCCAGGGTCGTAGAGCAGTATAAACTGGGGTCGTAGAGCAGTATAAACTGGGTTAACTCCTCTCCTCCAGGGTCGTAGAGCAGTATAAACTGGGTTAACTCCTCTCCTCCAGGGTCGTAGAGCAGTATAAACTGGGTTACTGGGTTAACTCCTCTCCTCCAGGGTCGTAGAGCAGTATAAACTGGGTTTACATTTAGTTTAGGTTAACTCCTCTCCTCCAGGGTTGTAGAGCAGTATAAACTGGGTTAACTCCTCTCCTCCAGGGTTGTAGAGCAGTATAAACTGGGTTTACATTTAGTTTAGGTTAACTCCTCTCCTCCAGGGTCGTAGAGCAGTATAAACTGGGTTTACATTTAGTTTAGGTTAACTCTCTCTCCAGGGTTGTAGAGCAGTATAAACTGGGTTAACTCCTCTCCTCCAGGGTTGTAGAGCAGTATAAACTGGGTTAACTCCTCTCCTCCAGGGTCGTAGAGCAGTATAAACTGGGTTAACTCCTCTCCTCCAGGGTCGTAGAGCAGTATAAACTGGGTTAACTCCTCTCCTCCAGGGTTGTAGAGCAGTATAAACTGGGTTAACTCCTCTCCTCCAGGGTCGTAGAGCAGTATAAACTGGGTTAACTCCTCTCCTCCAGGGTTGTAGAGCAGTATAAACTGGGTTTACATTTAGTTTAGGTTAACTCCTCTCCTCCAGGGTCGTAGAGCAGTATAAACTGGGTTAACTCCTCTCCTCCAGGGTTGTAGAGCAGTATAAACTGGGTTAACTCCTCTCCTCCAGGGTCGTAGAGCAGTATAAACTGGGTTAACTCCTCTCCTCCAGGGTCGTAGAGCAGTATAAACTGGGTTAACTCCTCTCCTCCAGGGTTGTAGAGCAGTATAAACTGGGTTAACTCCTCTCCTCCAGGGTTGTAGAGCAGTATAAACTGGGTTTACATTTAGTTTAGGTTAACTCCTCTCCTCCAGGGTCGTAGAGCAGTATAAACTGGGTTAACTCCTCTCCTCCAGGGTTGTAGAGCAGTATAAACTGGGTTAACTCCTCTCCTCCAGGGTTGTAGAGCAGTATAAACTGGGTTAACTCCTCTCCTCCAGGGTCGTAGAGCAGTATAAACTGGGTTAACTCCTCTCCTCCAGGGTCGTAGAGAGCAGTATAAACTGGGTTAACTCCTCTCCTCCAGGGTTGTAGAGCAGTATAAACTGGGTTAACTCCTCTCCTCCAGGGTCGTAGAGCAGTATAAACTGGGTTAACTCCTCTCCTCCAGGGTTGTAGAGCAGTATAAACTGGGTTAACTCCTCTCCTCCAGGGTTGTAGAGCAGTATAAACTGGGTTTACATTTAGTTTAGGTTAACTCCTCTCCTCCAGGGTCGTAGAGCAGTATAAACTGGGTTAACTCCTCTCCTCCAGGGTCGTAGAGCAGTATAAACTGGGTTAACTCCTCTCCTCCAGGGTTGTAGAGCAGTATAAACTGGGTTAACTCCTCTCCTCCAGGGTTGTAGAGCAGTATAAACTGGGTTTACATTTAGTTTAGGTTAACTCCTCTCCTCCAGGGTTGTAGAGCAGTATAAACTGGGTTAACTCCTCTCCTCCAGGGTTGTAGAGCAGTATAAACTGGGTTAACTCCTCTCCTCCAGGGTTGTAGAGCAGTATAAACTGGGTTTACATTTAGTTTAGGTTAACTCCTCTCCTCCAGGGTCGTAGAGCAGTATAAACTGGGTTAACTCCTCTCCTCCAGGGTCGTAGAGCAGTATAAACTGGGTTAACTCCTCTCCTCCAGGGTCGTAGAGCAGTATAAACTGGGTTAACTCCTCTCCTCCAGGGTTGTAGAGCAGTCCTCCTCTCCTCAGGGTCGTAGAGCAGTATAAACTGGGTTAACTCCTCTCCTCCAGGGTTGTAGAGCAGTATAAACTGGGTTAACTCCTCTCCTCCAGGGTTGTAGAGCAGTATAAACTGGGTTCCTCTCCAGGGTTGTAGAGCAGTATAAACTGGGTTAACTCCTCTCCTCCAGGGTTGTAGAGCAGTATAAACTGGGTTAACTCCTCTCCTCCAGGGTTGTAGAGCAGTATAAACTGGGTTAACTCCTCTCCTCCAGGGTCGTAGAGCAGTATAAACTGGGTTAACTCCTCTCCTCCAGGGTCGTAGAGCAGTATAAACTGGGTTAACTCCTCCTCCAGGGTTGTAGAGCAGTATAAACTGGGTTAACTCCTCTCCTCCAGGGTTGTAGAGCAGTATAAACTGGGTTAACTCCTCTCCTCCAGGGTTGTAGAGCAGTATAAACTGGGTTTACATTTAGTTTAGGTTAACTCCTCTCCTCCAGGGTTGTAGAGCAGTATAAACTGGGTTTACTCCTCTCCTCCAGGGTTGTAGAGCAGTATAAACTGGGTTAACTCCTCTCCTCCAGGGTTGTAGAGCAGTATAAACTGGGTTAACTCCTCTCCTCCAGGGTTGTAGAGCAGTATAAACTGGGTTAACTCCTCTCCTCCAGGGTTGTAGAGCAGTATAAACTGGGTTAACTCCTCTCCTCCAGGGTTGTAGAGCAGTATAAACTGGGTTAACTCTCTCCCAGGGTCGTAGAGCAGTATAAACTGGGTTAACTCCTCTCCTCCAGGGTTGTAGAGCAGTATAAACTGGGTTAACTCCTCTCCTCCAGGGTTGTAGAGCAGTATAAACTGGGTTAACTCCTCTCCTCCAGGGTTGTAGAGCAGTATAAACTGGGTTTACATTTAGTTTAGGTTAACTCCTCCTCCAGGGTCGTAGAGCAGTATAAACTGGGTTAACTCCTCTCCTCCAGGGTTGTAGAGCAGTATAAACTGGGTTAACTCCTCTCCTCCAGGGTTGTAGAGCAGTATAAACTGGGTTAACTCCTCTCCTCCAGGGTCGTAGAGCAGTATAAACTGGGTTAACTCCTCTCCTCCAGGGTTGTAGAGCAGTATAAACTGGGTTAACTCCTCTCCTCCAGGGTTGTAGAGCAGTATAAACTGGGTTTACATTTCCTCCAGGGTTTAGAGCAGTATAAACTCCTCTCCTCCAGGGTCGTAGAGCAGTATAAACTGGGTTAACTCCTCTCCTCCAGGGTCGTAGAGCAGTATAAACTGGGTTAACTCCTCTCCTCCAGGGTTGTAGAGCAGTATAAACTGGGTTAACTCCTCTCCTCCAGGGTTGTAGAGCAGTATAAACTGGGTTTACTGGGTTAACTCCTCTCCTCCAGGGTTGTAGAGCAGTATAAACTGGGTTTACATTTAGTTAACTCCTCTCCAGGGTCGTAGAGCAGTATAAACTGGGTTAACTCCTCTCCTCCAGGGTCGTAGAGCAGTATAAACTGGGTTAACTCCTCTCCTCCAGGGTTGTAGAGCAGTATAAACTGGGTTAACTCCTCTCCTCCAGGGTTGTAGAGCAGTATAAACTGGGTTTACATTTAGTTTAGGTTAACTCCTCTCCTCCAGGGTCGTAGAGCAGTATAAACTGGGTTAACTCCTCTCCTCCAGGGTTGTAGAGCAGTATAAACTGGGTTAACTCCTCTCCTCCAGGGTCGTAGAGCAGTATAAACTGGGTTAACTCCTCTCCTCCAGGGTCGTAGAGCAGTATAAACTGGGTTAACTCCTCTCCTCCAGGGTCGTAGAGCAGTATAAACTGGGTTAACTCTCCTCCAGGGTCGTAGAGCAGTATAAACTGGGTTAACTCCTCTCCTCCAGGGTTGTAGAGCAGTATAAACTGGGTTAACTCCTCTCCTCCAGGGTTGTAGAGCAGTATAAACTGGGTTTACATTTAGTTTAGGTTAACTCCTCTCCTCCAGGGTCGTAGAGCAGTATAAACTGGGTTAACTCCTCTCCTCCAGGGTTGTAGAGCAGTATAAACTGGGTTAAGGGTTTATAAACTGGGTAACCCTCTCCTCCAGGGTTGTAGAGCAGTATAAACTGGGTTAACTCCTCTCCTCCAGGGTCGTAGAGCAGTATAAACTGGGTTTACATTTAGTTTAGGTTAACTCCTCTCCTCCAGGGTCGTAGAGCAGTATAAACTGGGTTAACTCCTCTCCTCCAGGGTTGTAGAGCAGTATAAACTGGGTTTACATTTAGTTTAGGTTAACTCCTCTCCTCCAGGGTCGTAGAGCAGTATAAACTGGGTTAACTCCTCTCCTCCAGGGTTGTAGAGCAGTATAAACTGGGTTAACTCCTCTCCTCCAGGGTCGTAGAGCAGTATAAACTGGGTTTACATTTAGTTTAGGTTAACTCCTCTCCTCCAGGGTCGTAGAGCAGTATAAACTGGGTTAACTCCTCTCCTCCAGGGTTGTAGAGCAGTATAAACTGGGTTAACTCCTCTCCTCCAGGGTCGTAGAGCAGTATAAACTGGGTTAACTCCTCTCCTCCAGGGTCGTAGAGCAGTATAAACTGGGTTAACTCCTCTCCTCCAGGGTTGTAGAGCAGTATAAACTGGGTTAACTCCTCTCCTCCAGGGTCGTAGAGCAGTATAAACTGGGTTAACATCCTCTCCTCCAGGGTCGTAGAGCAGTATAAACTGGGTTAACTCCTCTCCTCCAGGGTCGTAGAGCAGTATAAACTGGGTTAACTCCTCTCCTCCAGGGTTGTAGAGCAGTATAAACTGGGTTAACTCCTCTCCTCCAGGGTTGTAGAGCAGTATAAACTGGGTTAACTCCTCTCCTCCAGGGTTGTAGAGCAGTATAAACTGGGTTAACTCCTCTCCTCCAGGGTTGTAGAGCAGTATAAACTGGGTTAACTCCTCTCCTCCAGGGTTGTAGAGCAGTATAAACTGGGTTAACTCCTCTCCTCCAGGGTCGTAGAGCAGTATAAACTGGGTTAACTCCTCTCCTCCAGGGTCGTAGAGCAGTATAAACTGGGTTGTAGAGTTAACTCCTCTCCTCCAGGGTTGTAGAGCAGTATAAACTGGGTTAACTCCTCTCCTCCAGGGTTGTAGAGCAGTATAAACTGGGTTAACTCCTCTCCTCCAGGGTTGTAGAGCAGTATAAACTGGGTTAACTCCTCTCCTCCAGGGTTGTAGAGCAGTATAAACTGGGTTAACTCCTCTCCTCCAGGGTTGTAGAGCAGTATAAACTGGGTTTACATTTAGTTTAGGTCTCCTCCAGGGTTGTAGAGCAGTATAAACTGGGTTAACTCCTCTCCTCCAGGGTTGTAGAGCAGTATAAACTGGGTTAACTCCTCTCCTCCAGGGTTGTAGAGCAGTATAAACTGGGTTTACATTTAGTTTAGGTTAACTCCTCTCCTCCAGGGTTGTAGAGCAGTATAAACTGGGTTAACTCCTCTCCTCCAGGGTTGTAGAGCAGTATAAACTGGGTTTACATTTAGTTTAGGTTAACTCCTCTCCTCCAGGGTTGTAGAGCAGTATAAACTGGGTTTACATTTAGTTTAGGTTAACTCCTCTCCTCCAGGGTCGTAGAGCAGTATAAACTGGGTTAACTCCTCTCCTCCAGGGTTGTAGAGCAGTATAAACTGGGTTAACTCCTCTCCTCCAGGGTTGTAGAGCAGTATAAACTGGGTTACATTTAGTTTAGGTTAACTCCTCTCCTCCAGGGTTGTAGAGCAGTATAAACTGGGTTAACTCCTCTCCTCCAGGGTCGTAGAGCAGTATAAACTGGGTTAACTCCTCTCCTCCAGGGTCGTAGAGCAGTATAAACTGGGTTAACTCCTCTCCTCCAGGGTTGTAGAGCAGTATAAACTGGGTTTACATTTAGTTTAGGTTAACTCCTCCTCCAGGGTCGTAGAGCAGTATAAACTGGGTTAACTCCTCTCCTCCAGGGTTGTAGAGCAGTATAAACTGGGTTAACATTTAGTTTAGGTTAACTCCTCCTCCAGGGTTGTAGAGCAGTATAAACTGGGTTTCTCCTCCAGGGTCAGAGTTATAAACTGGGTTAACTCCTCTCCTCCAGGGTCGTAGAGCAGTATAAACTGGGTTAACTCCTCTCCTCCAGGGTTGTAGAGCAGTATAAACTGGGTTAACTCCTCTCCTCCAGGGTCGTAGAGCAGTATAAACTGGGTTAACTCCTCTCCTCCAGGGTCGTAGAGCAGTATAAACTGGGTTAACTCCTCTCCTCCCAGGGTTGTAGAGCAGTATAAACTGGGTTAACTCCTCTCCTCCAGGGTTGTAGAGCAGTATAAACTGGGTTAACTCCTCTCCTCCAGGGTTGTAGAGCAGTATAAACTGGGTTAACTCCTCTCCTCCAGGGTTGTAGAGCAGTATAAACTGGGTTAACTCCTCTCCTCCAGGGTCGTAGAGCAGTATAAACTGGGTTTACATTTAGTTTAGGTTAACTCCTCTCCTCCAGGGTCGTAGAGCAGTATAAACTGGGTTAACTCCTCTCCTCCAGGGTTGTAGAGCAGTATAAACTGGGTTAACTCCTCTCCTCCAGGGTCGTAGAGCAGTATAAACTGGGTTAACTCCTCTCCTCCAGGGTCGTAGAGCAGTATAAACTGACATTTAGCTCTCTCTCCTCCAGGGTCGTAGAGCAGTATAAACTGGGTTAACTCTCTCTCCTCCAGGGTCGTAGAGCAGTATAAACTGGGTTAACTCCTCTCCTCCAGGGTCCAGTATAAACTGGGTTAACTCCTCTCCTCCAGGGTTGTAGAGCAGTATAAACTGGGTTAACTCCTCTCCTCCAGGGTCGTAGAGTATAAACTGGGTCTCCTCCAGGGTTGTAGAGCAGTATAAACTGGGTTAACTCCTCTCCTCCAGGGTTGTAGAGCAGTATAAACTGGGTTTACATTTAGTTTAGGTTAACTCCTCTCCTCCAGGGTCGTAGAGCAGTATAAACTGGGTTAACTCCTCTCCTCCAGGGTCGTAGAGCAGTATAAACTGGGTTAACTCCTCTCCTCCAGGGTTGTAGAGCAGTATAAACTGGGTTAACTCCTCTCCTCCAGGGTCGTAGAGCAGTATAAACTGGGTTAACTCCTCTCCTCCAGGGTTGTAGAGCAGTATAAACTGGGTTAACTCCTCTCCTCCAGGGTTGTAGAGCAGTATAAACTGGGTTAACTCCTCTCCTCCAGGGTCGTAGAGCAGTATAAACTGGGTTAACTCCTCTCCTCCAGGGTTGTAGAGCAGTATAAACTGGGTTAACTCCTCTCCTCCAGGGTTGTAGAGCAGTATAAACTGGGTTTAATTTAGTTTAGGTTTACATTTAGTTTAAACTGGGTTTACATTTAGTTAACTCCTCTCCTCCAGGGTCGTAGAGCAGTATAAACTGGGTTAACTCCTCTCCTCCAGGGTCGTAGAGCAGTATAAACTGGGTTAACTCCTCTCCTCCAGGGTTGTAGAGCAGTATAAACTGGGTTAACTCCTCTCCTCCAGGGTTGTAGAGCAGTATAAACTGGGTTTACATTTAGTTTAGGTTAACTCCTCTCCTCCAGGGTCGTAGAGCAGTATAAACTGGGGTTGTAGAGCAGTATAACTCTCTCTCCTCCAGGGTTGTAGAGCAGTATAAACTGGGTTTACATTTAGTTTAGGTTAACTCCTCTCCTCCAGGGTCGTAGAGCAGTATAAACTGGGTTAACTCCTCTCCTCCAGGGTTTAGAGCAGTATAAACTGGGTTAACTCCTCTCCTCCAGGGTCGTAGAGCAGTATAAACTGGGTTACATTTAGTTTAAACTGGGTTAACTCCTCTCCTCCAGGGTCGTAGAGCAGTATAAACTGGGTTAACTCCTCTCCTCCAGGGTTGTAGAGCAGTATAAACTGGGTTAACTCCTCTCCTCCAGGGTCGTAGAGCAGTATAAACTGGGTTAACTCCTCTCCTCCAGGGTTGTAGAGCAGTATAAACTGGGTTTACATCCTCTCCTCTCCTCCAGGGTTGTAGAGCAGTATAAACTGGGTTAACTCCTCTCCTCCAGGGTTGTAGAGCAGTATAAACTGGGTTAACTCCTCTCCTCCAGGGTTGTAGAGCAGTATAAACTGGGTTAACTCCTCTCCTCCAGGGTTGTAGAGCAGTATAAACTGGGTTTACATTTAGTTTAGGTTAACTCCTCTCCTCCAGGGTTGTAGAGCAGTATAAACTGGGTTAACTCCTCTCCTCCAGGGTTGTAGAGCAGTATAAACTGGGTTAACTCCTCTCCTCCAGGGTTGTAGAGCAGTATAAACTGGGTTAACTCCTCTCCTCCAGGGTCGTAGAGCAGTATAAACTGGGTTAACTCCTCTCCTCCAGGGTTGTAGAGCAGTATAAACTGGGTTAACTCCTCTCCTCCAGGGTCGTAGAGCAGTATAAACTGGGTTAACTCCTCTCCTCCAGGGTCGTAGAGCAGTATAAACTGGGTTAACTCCTCTCCTCCAGGGTCGTAGAGCAGTATAAACTGGGTTTACTCCTCTCCTCCAGGGTTGTAGAGCAGTATAAACTGGGTTAACTCTTCTCCTCCAGGGTTGTAGAGCAGTATAAACTGGGTTAACTCCTCTCCTCCAGGGTTGTAGAGCAGTATAAACTGGGTTAACTCCTCTCCTCCAGGGTTGTAGAGCAGTATAAACTGGGTTTACATTTAGTTTAGGTCTCCTCTCCTCCAGGGTTGTAGAGCAGTATAAACTGGGTTAACTCCTCTCCTCCAGGGTCGTAGAGCAGTATAAACTGGGTTAACTCCTCTCCTCCAGGGTTGTAGAGCAGTATAAACTGGGTTAACTCCTCTCCTCCAGGGTTGTAGAGCAGTATAAACTGGGTTAACTCCTCTCCTCCAGGGTTGTAGAGCAGTATAAACTGGGTTAACTCCTCTCCTCCAGGGTTGTAGAGCAGTATAAACTGGGTTAACTCCTCTCCTCCAGGGTTGTAGAGCAGTATAAACTGGGTTTACATTTAGTTTAGGTTAACTCCTCTCCTCCAGGGTTGTAGAGCAGTATAAACTGGGTTAACTCCTCTCCTCCAGGGTTGTAGAGCAGTATAAACTGGGTTAACTCCTCTCCTCCAGGGTTGTAGAGCAGTATAAACTGGGTTTACATTTAGTTTAGGTTAACTCCTCTCCTCCAGGGTTGTAGAGCAGTATAAACTGGGTTAACTCCTCTCCTCCAGGGTTGTAGAGCAGTATAAACTGGGTTAACTCCTCTCCTCCAGGGTTGTAGAGCAGTATAAACTGGGTTAACTCCTCTCCTCCAGGGTTGTAGAGCAGTATAAACTGGGTTAACTCCTCTCCTCCAGGGTTGTAGAGCAGTATAAACTGGGTTTACATTTAGTTTAGTTAACCTCTCCTCCAGGGTCGTTATAAACTGGGTTAACTCCTCTCCTCCAGGGTTGTAGAGCAGTATAAACTGGGTTAACTCCTCTCCTCCAGGGTTGTAGAGCAGTATAAACTGGGTTAACTCCTCTCCTCCAGGGTTGTAGAGCAGTATAAACTGGGTTTACATTTAGTTTAGGTTAACTCCTCTCCTCCAGGGTTGTAGAGCAGTATAAACTCCTCTCCTCCAGGGTTGTAGTTAACTCCTCTCCTCCAGGGTTGTAGAGCAGTATAAACTGGGTTTACATTTCCAGTTTATAAACTGTTAACTCCTCTCCTCCAGGGTCGTAGAGCAGTATAAACTGGGTTAACTCCTCTCCTCCAGGGTTGTAGAGCAGTATAAACTGGGTTAACTCCTCTCCTCCAGGGTTGTAGAGCAGTATAAACTGGGTTTACATTTAGTTTAGGTTAACTCCTCTCCTCCAGGGTCGTAGAGCAGTATAAACTGGGTTAACTCCTCTCCTCCAGGGTTGTAGAGCAGTATAAACTGGGTTAACTCCTCTCCTCCAGGGTTGTAGAGCAGTATAAACTGGGTTAACTCCTCTCCTCCAGGGTCGTAGAGCAGTATAAACTGGGTTAACTCCTCTCCTCCAGGGTAGAGCAGTATAAACTGGGTTAACTCCTCTCCTCCAGGGTTGTAGAGCAGTATAAACTGGGTTTACTCCTCTCCTCCAGGGTCGTAGAGCAGTATAAACTGGGTTAACTCCTCTCCTCCAGGGTTGTAGAGCAGTATAAACTGGGTTAACTCCTCTCCTCCAGGGTTGTAGAGCAGTATAAACTGGGTTAACTCCTCTCCTCCAGGGTTGTAGAGCAGTATAAACTGGGTTAACTCCTCTCCTCCAGGGTTGTAGAGCAGTATAAACTGGGTTTACATTTAGGGTTTAAACTGGTTAACTCCTCTCCTCCAGGGTTGTAGAGCAGTATAAACTGGGTTAACTCCTCTCCTCCAGGGTTGTAGAGCAGTATAAACTGGGTTAACTCCTCTCCTCCAGGGTCGTAGAGCAGTATAAACTGGGTTTACATTTAGTTTAGGTTAACTCCTCTCCTCCAGGGTTGTAGAGCAGTATAAACTGGGTTAACTCCTCTCCTCCAGGGTTGTAGAGCAGTATAAACTGGGTTAACTCCTCTCCTTCAGGGTTGTAGAGCAGTATAAACTGGGTTAACTCCTCTCCTCCAGGGTCGTAGAGCAGTATAAACTGGGTTAACTCCTCTCCTCCAGGGTTGTAGAGCAGTATAAACTGGGTTAACTCCTCTCCTCCAGGGTTGTAGAGCAGTATAAACTGGGTTTACATTTAGTTTAGGTTAACTCCTCTCCTCCAGGGTCGTAGAGCAGTATAAACTGGGTTAACTCCTCTCCTCCAGGGTTGTAGAGCAGTATAAACTGGGTTAACTCCTCTCCTCCAGGGTCGTAGAGCAGTATAAACTGGGTTTACATTTAGTTTACTCCTCTCCTCCAGGGTCGTAGAGCAGTATAAACTGGGTTAACTCCTCTCCTCCAGGGTTGTAGAGCAGTTAAACTGTAGAGCAGGGTATAAACTGGGTTAACTCCTCTCCTCCAGGGTTGTAGAGCAGTATAAACTGGGTTAACTCCTCTCCTCCAGGGTTGTAGAGCAGTATAAACTGGGTTAACTCCTCTCCTCCAGGGTTGTAGAGCAGTATAAACTGGGTTAACTCCTCTCCTCCAGGGTCGTAGAGCAGTATAAACTGGGTTTACATTTCCTCAGGGTTTAGGTAACTCCTCTCCTCCAGGGTTGTAGAGCAGTATAAACTGGGTTAACTCCTCTCCTCCAGGGTTGTAGAGCAGTATAAACTGGGTTAACTCCTCTCCTCCAGGGTTGTAGAGCAGTATAAACTGGGTTAACTCCTCTCCTCCAGGGTTGTAGAGCAGTATAAACTGGGTTAACTCCTCTCCTCCAGGGTTGTAGAGCAGTATAAACTGGGTTAACTCCTCTCCTCCAGGGTTAACTCTCTCCTCCAGGGTCGTAGAGCAGTATAAACTGGGTTTACATTTAGTTTACTCCTCTCCTCCAGGGTTGTAGAGCAGTATAAACTGGGTTAACTCCTCTCCTCCAGGGTTGTAGAGCAGTATAAACTGGGTTAACTTCTCCTCCAGGGTTAGAGCAGTATAAACTGGGTTAACTCCTCTCCTCCAGGGTTGTAGAGCAGTATAAACTGGGTTAACTCCTCTCCTCCAGGGTCGTAGAGCAGTATAAACTGGGTTAACTCCTCTCCTCCAGGGTTGTAGAGCAGTATAAACTGGGTTAACTCCTCTCCTCCAGGGTTGTAGAGCAGTATAAACTGGGTTTACATTTAGTAAACTCCTCTCCAGGGTCGTAGAGCAGTATAAACTGGGTTAACTCCTCTCCTCCAGGGTTGTAGAGCAGTATAAACTGGGTTAACTCCTCTCCTCCAGGGTTGTAGAGCAGTATAAACTGGGTTAACTCCTCTCCTCCAGGGTCGTAGAGCAGTATAAACTGGGTTTACATTTAGTTTAGGTTAACTCCTCTCCTCCAGGGTCGTAGAGCAGTATAAACTGGGTTACATTTAGTAAACTCCTCTACTCCTCTCCTCCAGGGTTGTAGAGCAGTATAAACTGGGTTAACTCCTCTCCTCCAGGGTTGTAGAGCAGTATAAACTGGGTTTACATTTAGTTTAGGTTAACTCCTCTCCTCCAGGGTCGTAGAGCAGTATAAACTGGGTTAACTCCTCTCCTCCAGGGTCGTAGAGCAGTATAAACTGGGTTTACATTTAGGGTTAACTCCTCTCCTCCAGGGTTGTAGAGCAGTATAAACTGGGTTAACTCCTCTCCTCCAGGGTTGTAGAGCAGTATAAACTGGGTTTACATTTAGTTTAGGTTAACTCCTCTCCTCCAGGGTCGTAGAGCAGTATAAACTGGGTTAACTCCTCTCCTCCAGGGTTGTAGAGCAGTATAAACTGGGTTTACTCCTCTCCTCCAGGGTTGTAGAGCAGTATAAACTGGGTTAACTCCTCTCCTCCAGGGTTGTAGAGCAGTATAACTGGGTTAACTCCTCTCCTCCAGGGTTGTAGAGCAGTATAAACTGGGTTTACTCCTTTGTAGAGCAGTTTTTAGTTTAGAGCAGTTAACTCCTCTCCTCCAGGGTTGTAGAGCAGTATAAACTGGGTTAACTCCTCTCCTCCAGGGTTGTAGAGCAGTATAAACTGGGTTTACATTTAGTTTAAACTCCTCTCCTCCAGGGTTGTAGAGCAGTATAAACTGGGTTAACTCCTCTCCTCCAGGGTCGTAGAGCAGTATAAACTGGGTTTACATTTAGTTTAGGTTAACTCCTCTCCTCCAGGGTCGTAGAGCAGCATAAACTGGGTTAACTCCTCTCCTCCAGGGTCGTAGAGCAGCATAAACTGGGTTAACTCCTCTCCTCCAGGGTCGTAGAGCAGTATAAACTGGGTTAACTCCTCTCCTCCAGGGTTGTAGAGCAGTATAAACTGGGTTAACTCCTCTCCTCCAGGGTTGTAGAGCAGTATAAACTGGGTTAACTCCTCTCTCCAGGGTTGTAGAGCAGTATAAACTGGGTTTTACTGGGTTAACTCCTCTCCTCCAGGGTTGTAGAGCAGTATAAACTGGGTTAACTTAGTTTAGGTTAACCTCTCCTCCAGGGTTGTAGAGCAGTATAAACTGGGTTAACTCCTCTCCTCCAGGGTCGTAGAGCAGTATAAACTGGGTTTACATTTAGGGTTAGAAACTCCTCTCCTCCAGGGTTGTAGAGCAGTATAAACTGGGTTAACTCCTCTCCTCCAGGGTTGTAGAGCAGTATAAACTGGGTTTTCTCCTCAATTAAACTGGAGTTAAACTCCTCTCCTCCAGGGTTGTAGAGCAGTATAAACTGGGTTTACATTTAGTTTAGGTTAACTCCTCTCCTCCAGGGTTGTAGAGCAGTATAAACTGGGTTAACTCTCTCCTCCAGGGTCGTAGAGCAGTATAAACTGGGTTTACATTTAGTAAACCCTCTCCCGGGTCGTAGAGCAGTATAAACTGGGTTTACATTTAGTAAACTCCTCTCCAGGGTCGTATAAACTGGGTTAGAGCAGTATAAACTGGGTTTACATTTAGTTTAGGTTAACTCCTCTCCTCCAGGGTCGTAGAGCAGTATAAACTGGGTTAACTCCTCTCCTCCAGGGTCGTAGAGCAGTATAAACTGGGTTAACTCCTCTCCTCCAGGGTCGTAGAGCAGTATAAACTGGGTTAACTCCTCTCCTCCAGGGTTGTAGAGCAGTATAAACTGGGTTAACTCCTCTCCTCCAGGGTTGTAGAGCAGTATAAACTGGGTTAACTCCTCTCCTCCAGGGTTGTAAGAGCAGTAGAAACTGGGTTAACTCCTCTCCTCCAGGGTCGTAGAGCAGTATAAACTAGGTTAACTCCTCTCCTCCAGGGTTGTAGAGCAGTATAAACTGGGTTAACTCCTCTCCTCCAGGGTCGTAGAGCAGTATAAACTGGGTTTACATTTAGTTTAGGTTAACTCCTCTCCTCCAGGGTCGTAGAGCAGTATAAACTGGGTTAACTCCTCTCCTCCAGGGTCGTAGAGCAGTATAAACTGGGTTAACTCCTCTCCTCCAGGGTTGTAGAGCAGTATAAACTGGGTTAACTCCTCTCCTCCAGGGTTGTAGAGCAGTATAAACTGGGTTAACTCCTCTCCTCCAGGGTTGTAGAGCAGTATAAACTGGGTTAACTCCTCTCCTCCAGGGTTGTAGAGCAGTATAAACTGGGTTAACTCCTCTCCTCCAGGGTCGAGCAGTAGAGCAGTATAAACTGGGTTTACATTTAGTTTAGGTTAACTCCTCTCCTCCAGGGTCGTAGAGCAGTATAAACTGGGTTAACTCCTCTCCTCCAGGGTCGTAGAGCAGTATAAACTGGGTTAACTCCTCTCCTCCAGGGTCGTAGAGCAGTATAAACTGGGTTAACTCCTCTCCTCCAGGGTTGTAGAGCAGTATAAACTGGGTTAACTCCTCTCCTCCAGGGTCGTAGAGCAGTATAAACTGGGTTAACTCCTCTCCTCCAGGGTTGTAGAGCAGTATAAACTGGGTTAACTCCTCTCCTCCAGGGTCGTAGAGCAGTATAAACTGGGTTAACTCCTCTCCTCCAGCGTCGTAGAGCAGTATAAACTGGGTTAACTCCTCTCCTCCAGGGTTGTAGAGCAGTATAAACTGGGTTAACTCCTCTCCTCCAGGGTCGTAGAGCAGTATAAACTGGGTTAACTCCTCTCCTCCAGGGTTGTAGAGCAGTATAAACTGGGTTAACTCCTCTCCTCCAGGGTTGTAGAGCAGTATAAACTGGGTTAACTCCTCTCCTCCAGGGTCGTAGAGCAGTATAAACTGGGTTTACATTTAGTTTAGGTTAACTCCTCTCCTCCAGGGTCGTAGAGCAGTATAAACTGGGTTAACTCCTCTCCTCCAGGGTCGTAGAGCAGTATAAACTGGGTTAACTCCTCTCCTCCAGGGTCGTAGAGCAGTATAAACTGGGTTAACTCCTCTCCTCCAGGGTCGTAGAGCAGTATAAACTGGGTTAACTCCTCTCCTCCAGGGTCGTAGAGCAGTATAAACTGGGTTAACTCCTCTCCTCCAGGGTTGTAGAGCAGTATAAACTGGGTTAACTCCTCTCCTCCAGGGTTGTAGAGCAGTATAAACTGGGTTAACTCCTCTCCTCCAGGGTCGTAGAGCAGTATAAACTGGGTTAACTCCTCTCCTCCAGGGTTGTAGAGCAGTATAAACTGGGTTAACTCCTCTCCTCCAGGGTTGTAGAGCAGTATAAACTGGGTTAACTCCTCTCCTCCAGGGTCGTAGAGCAGTATAAACTGGGTTAACTCCTCTCCTCCAGGGTTGTAGAGCAGTATAAACTGGGTTAACTCCTCTCCTCCAGGGTCGTAGAGCAGTATAAACTGGGTTAACTCCTCTCCTCCAGGGTTGTAGAGCAGTATAAACTGGGTTAACTCCTCTCCTCCAGGGTCGTAGAGCAGTATAAACTGGGTTAACTCCTCTCCTCCAGGGTCGTAGAGCAGTATAAACTGGGTTAACTCCTCTCCTCCAGGGTCGTAGAGCAGTATAAACTGGGTTAACTCCTCTCCTCCAGGGTTGTAGAGCAGTATAAACTGGGTTAACTCCTCTCCTCCAGGGTCGTAGAGCAGTATAAACTGGGTTAACTCTCTCCTGTGATCACATGACCTAGTCCACTCTGTCTGACACATGCCTGTGATCACATGACCTAGTCCACTCTGTCTGACACATGCCTGTGATCACATGACCTAGTCCACTCTGTCTGACACATGCCTGTGATCACATGACCTAGTCCACTCTGTCTGACACATGCCTGTGATCACATGACCTAGTCCACTCTGTCTGACACATGCCTGTGATCACATGACCTAGTCCACTCTGTCTGACACATGCCTGTGATCACATGACCTAGTCCACTCTGTCTGACACATGCCTGTGATCACATGACCTAGTCCACTCTGTCTGACACATGCCTGTGATCACATGACCTAGTCCACTCTGTCTGACACATGCCTGTGATCACATGACCTAGTCCACTCTGTCTGACACATGCCTGTGATCACATGACCTAGTCCACTCTGTCTGACACATGCCTGTGATCACATGACCTAGCCCACTCTGTCTGACACATGCCTGTGATCACATGACCTAGCCCACTCTGTCTGACACATGCCTGTGATCACATGACCTAGTCCACTCTGTCTGACACATGCCTGTGATCACATGACCTAGTCCACTCTGTCTGACACATGCCTGTGATCACATGACCTAGTCCACTCTGTCTGACACATGCCTGTGATCACATGACCTAGTCCACTCTGTCTGACACATGCCTGTGATCACATGACCTAGCCTGCATATCTTCAGTGCATTCGGATATTATTCAGACCACTTCCCTTTTCCAAATGTTACGTTACAGCCTTGTTCTAAAATGGATTGGAGGTTGACAGAGCAAAAACAAAGCCAAAGAGGTCTAAGGAACTGTCTGTAGATCTGGGGAAGGGTCTGCAGCATTGAAGGTCCCCAAGAACACAGTGGCCTCCATCATTCTTTAATGGAAGAAGTTTGGAACCACCAAGACTCTTCCTAGAGCTGGCCGCCGGACAAAATGAGCAATCGGGGGAAGACCAACCCGATGGTCACTCTGATAGAGCTCCAGCGTTCCTCTGGAGATGGGAGAACCTTCCAGAAGGACAACCATCTATGCGGCATTCCACCAATCAGGCCTTTATGGTAGAGTGGCCAGACGGAAGCAACTCCTCAGTAAAAGGCACATGACGGCCCTCTTGGGAGTTTCAGACCATGAGAAACAAGATTATCTGGTCCGATGAAACCAAGTATGGTCTGATGGCCAATCGGCACGTCTGGAGGAAACCTGGCACCATCCCTATGGTGAAGCATGGTGGTGGCAGCATCATGCTGTGGGGATGTTTTTCAGTGGCAGGGCCTGGGAGACTAGTCAGGATCAAGGGAAAGATGAACGGAGCAAAGTACAGGGAGATCTTTGATGAAAACCTGCTACAGAGTGCTCAGGACCTCAGACTGGGCGAAGGTTCACCTTCCAACAGGACAACGACCCTAAGCACACAGCCTAGACAACACAGGAGTGGCTTCTGGACAAGTCTCTGAATGTCCTTGAGTGGCCCAGCCAGAGCCCAGACTTGAACCCGATCGAACATCTCTGGAGAGACCTGAAAATAGCTGTGTAGCGACGATCCCCATCCAACTTAACAGAGCTTGAGAGGATCTGCAGAGAGGAATGGGAGAAACTCCCAAATACAGCTGTGCCAAGCTTGTAGCGTCATACACAAGAAGAATCGATGCTATAATTGCTGCCTCTGTTGCTTCAGCAAAGTACTGAGTAAAGGGTCTGAATACTTTATATAAATTTGATATTTCATGTTATTATTCGTTTAAAAAAACAACCTGTTTTACCTTTCTCATTGTGTGTAGATAAGGGGGGAAAAACAACCTGTTTTACCTTTCTCATTGTGTGTAGATAAGGGGGGAAAAACAACCTGTTTTACCTTTCTCATTGTGTGTGTAGATAAGGGGAAAAAACAATTTAATCCTTTAAAAAAGAAAAGGCTGTAACGTAACAAAATGTTGAAAAAGTCAAGGGTCTGAATACTTTCCGAATACGCTGTTTCCCCTCCTGATGTGTGGGTTTTTACTGCGTATCCTAAATGTTGTCTTGAAACAGTTATATAATTTCTTCAATAACTATTTTCTTTTGCTATCAGGCTACTAGTTGCAATCAGTGATCTTTTTAAATGTTTTTATTTTTATCTTGTATGTTTTAATCCCTCCCTCCCTGTCACCCGCTATAGGTGCTACCTTATCGATGCGCTCCCTGGTGAAGGAGGAGCCTGATTGGAGGACGGGGGTCAGCCCTGGGGAGAGGGGCGGGATGGTTGGCGGTCCTCTTAGGCTGCGGAGGGGAAGCAGGTTCACCTGGAGGAAGGAGTGCCAGTCCATCATGGAGAGGTGAGCCAATCACAGACCCTGATTGGGTTAGGTTTCCATGACAACGGATCCAAAACAGATTCTCCAACCAGCACTAACCGATGGTGGTTGAGTCTATTCATGTTAGTGATTCTGTCACTAAGACATTTTTAGGGGTGCGTTCATTTCGCTTCAACGTTTGCTACGTTGCGCGGCGGTTTGTATTGAATGACAACGTTTTTCCAAAATGGTGCCTTTTTAAGGTATGTTTACTCCCGTGACCATTTTTGAAATGGGTTGGTGAAATTGCTTGAGCCGTACTGAGAATTCGGAAAAGGATGAAAGCCAACTGTCCAATAATCTAGAACAGAGCTGTGTGGACATGTTTTTGGAGTCTGAGTGCTTTCCTCTACTAGGGCCAGTGGTCCCCAACCCTGGTCTGGGCTGGAGAGCTATGCTAGAGAGCTATGCTAGAGAGCTGGGCTGGAGAGCTATGCTGGAGAGCTATGCTGGAGAGCTATGCTAGAGAGCTATGCTAGAGAGCTGGGCTGGAGAGCTATGCTAGAGAGCTATGCTAGAGAGCTGGGCTGGAGAGCTGGGCTGGAGAGCTGGGCTGGAGAGCTATGCTGGAGAGCTATGCTAGAGAGCTGGGCTGGAGAGCTATGCTAGAGAGCTGGGCTGGAGAGCTATGCTAGAGAGCTGGGCTGGAGAGCTATGCTAGAGAGCTGGGCTGGAGAGCTATGCTGGAGAGCTGGGCTGGAGAGCTATGCTAGAGAGCTGGGCTGGAGAGCTATGCTAGAGAGCTATGCTAGAGAGCTGGGCTGGAGAGCTGGGCTGGAGAGCTGGGCTGGAGAGCTGGGCTGGAGAGCTGGGCTGGAGAGCTGGGCTGGAGAGCTGGGCTGGAGAGTTGGGCTGGAGAGTTGGGCTGGAGAGTTGGGCTGGAGAGTTGGGCTGGAGAGCTGGGCTGGAGAGCTGGGCTGGAGAGCTGGGCTGGAGAGCTGGGCTGGAGAGCTGGGCTGGAGAGCTGGGCTGGAGAGCTGGGCTGGAGAGCTGGGCTGGCTGAGAGCTATGCTGGAGAGCTATGCTGGAGAGCTATGCTGGAGAGCTATGCTGAGAGCTATGCTGGAGAGCTATGCTGGAGAGCTATGCTGGAGAGCCGGGCTGGGCTGGGCTGGAGAGCCGGGCTGGAGAGCCGGGCTGGAGAGCCGGGCTGGAGAGCCGGGCTGGAGAGAGCCGGGCTGGAGAGCCGGGCTGGAGAGCTATGCTGGAGAGCTATGCTGGAGAGCTATGCTGGAGAGCTATGCTGGAGAGCTATGCTGGAGAGCTATGCTGGAGAGCTATGCTGGAGAGCTATGCTGGAGCCAGCTGATATGCTGGAGAGCTATGGGTTGTCCAGGCTTTTGTCCAAGCCCAGCACTAAACAATAAAAGTGGTTGAGTCTATTGAAGTTTATGATAAGGCTTCTAATTTAACTCAGAGTGGCGCAGCGGTCTAAGACACTGCATCTCAGTGCTGGAGGCCTGGTTTGATCCCGGGCTGTATCACAACTGTCCATGATCAGGTGTCCCATAGGGGCGGCACACAATTAGCCCAGCGTCCTGGTTAGGGAGGGTTTGGTCAGGGGGAAGGCTGTCAATTGTAAAATGAGAATTTGTTCTTAACTGACTTGCCTCGTTAAATAAAGGTAAAAAAATAATTATAATTTAAAACAGTCAACATGATTCAGTGACAAGGTGACATTGTTAGGGCCACACCTTGTCATTGAATCATGTCGACTGTTTTAAATTATTATTATTTTAAGAACAAATTCTCATTTTACAATGACAGCCCCCCGACCAAACCCTCCCCTAACCAGGACACATTGGGCTTGTTAAGGTTCTGAAGTCCAAACAATTGGGTCGCATATACGGCAAAATATCGAATAGCATCACGGTTGCACCATTTATCTAGCTCAACCAGGTCAAAAAAGGATCTGACCTACAGTACATGTATATTTGAGTCACATAGCAGACATTCCAGACTAGACGGCTCAATCACTTATTTCATTTTTTTATTTTACCTTTATTTAACCAGGCAAGTCAGTTAAAAACAAATTCTTATTCTCAATGACGGCCTGGGAACAGTGGGCAGAATGGCAGATTTTGTACCTTGTCAGCTCGGGGATTTGAACTTGCAACCTTCCGGTTACTAGTCCAATGCTCTAACCACTAGGCTACCCTGCCGCCCCAGGGATAGCCCCAGGTGTCACCTATCGCCACCACATCACACAGCTGTACAGCTAGTCCTGCTGCTGAGGCTGATGGGGCTTTAGTCATGCCGGATGTGACTGTGATCAGATCATTTAGGAGGGATCGTTTTAATGTGGATAAACTGTACTTTCACCCCTGCTTACTGACCACTCCCAACCTACTACTGCCAACCTGAATAATAAACTACTATTTAATTCATTTCATTATCAAGGTGTGTCATGTTGTGGTTTTCTTTTCACCGCAAAAAAAACAAACCCACTTTGATCTCATCAGGTGTTTGTTTGCAGCATGACACATGGAACTCACTCTGTTACATTAAGGTTCATGTGGATGTTTTTTCAGTGTCATTATTGGGTATTGTGTGTAGATTGATGAGGAAAAATATATATTTAATCGATTTTAGATTAACGCTGTAATGTGGGAAAGGAAAGGGTCTGAATACTTTCCGAATGCTCTGTATATATACCGGCGACATTTTGTCTCGTCCTATAGCGGGATCGCGTTTCCGTTCATAATGTCGTGGACCGTTTTTTTAAAAAACGACTCGCTCGTGGGCGTCGTTAACCATCTGTTTACACTTTGTTCAGTCGTGTTAACTCGTCGGTTGGCGAGCTGAGGGACGCAGGAAAAAAAAGGTGATCAATGATCATAAATGAATGTATGACAGATCTCTTGTCATCACAAACCCGCCATTTTGTTTTAAAGAGACAGTGTACCATTTTCAAGGTGTTGCGTCTCAATAGGAAAACAGTGCTTTTACACTGAAACCTACTATTTACGCGTGGCTTTTGTAATTTCACCGACAGGTGTTTGTATAAACATTTTAGCTTTCATAATAGACTTAATGTATTTCGTTTCTAGGTTACAAACATTTCCTTGAAAGTAGCTAGAATTCATATAGTTAGTATCTCAATAAATTGTAAAAAAAAAACATTTTCTGCTGCTCCTAAATTTTATATGATGCTTCTCTTAACTTTTTTAAATGAATTAAATGTTTTAATTCCAGAGCCCATTATGTTAAGAAACATATTCTTTATAACCAGTCTATGGTTTAATTTTTTTTTTGTGTGTGTTTTTAAACAAGGCATATCCTAATCTAGCGATCGACTCCTCTGTGATATTTCTTAGCAGGGCACTCTCAGTAATAGAAATACACAGGCACTTAGACAAGCCACGCCATCCCACAGCTCTAGGGATTACATAATACCACTGCAGTGCTGCTACTCCTTTATGGCGTGGAGAAGGTGGGAGCGTGGAGAAGGTGGGGCGTGGAGAAGGTGGGAGCGTGGAGAAGGTGGGAGGCGTGGAGAAGGTGGGAGCGTGGAGAAGGTGGGAGCGTGGAAAAGGTGGGGGCGTGGAGAAAGGTGGGCGTGGAGAAGCGTGGAGGTGGGAGGGTGGGAGGCGTGGAAAGGTGGGAGCGTGGAGAAGGTGGGGAGCGTGGAGAAGGTGGGGCGTGGAGAAAGGTGGGAGGCGTGGAGAAGGTGGGAGGCGTGG
>NW_025746974.1:0-47500 GCF_021184085.1 Oncorhynchus gorbuscha
TAACTACCAATTTGGTTATCACAGTCTTTCTGTAGGGAGCTGTAAACATTAACCTTTGAGATGCAGGACCAAGGAATGTTATGTACAAAAGAAAGTCCAGTTTTTACAGGCTTTTAGTTTCCACATGTAAGCTAGGCGGTGCTATACAGATATGCTAATCTTTATTAGTAAGGATAAGGCAGTTGCGTGTGCACACGCCCATTAGTATTATGAAGGAACTGAGGTTGTCATTTTGACAGCCTCCAAGACTTCCTGTTAGCAGGAAGTCTACCTTACTACCTTACCCAGTATTTGCTCTGTGGTTGAGAGAGCGAGATACAAATTCCATCTAGACACCATTGCTCTAGAGCACAAAACTATACATGCCTTGGCCTAAACATCAGCGCCACGTTAACTTCCACAAAGCTGTGAACGAGCTGAGACGAGGGAAGAAAACACACAATGGGACAGATTGAGACTGCATCTCAAATTGAGACTTCATGCAGAATTTTGAAAAATATCCTCTGTGTGCAACGTCAAAAATGTAATAATGCACGCAGAGCAGAATTAGGCCGATACCCACTAATTATCAAAATCCAGAAAAGAGCCGTTAAATTTTACAACCACCTAAAAGGAAGAGATTCCCAAACCTTTCATAACAAAGCCAACACCTACAGAATGACGAACATGGAGAGGAGTCCCGAAGCAAGCTGGTCCTGGGGCTCTGTCCACAAACACAAACAGACCCCCAGGACAGCAAATGTGTAAATATTTTTATTAACATAAGATTCTACTGAGACATAAACTGGACAAGTTTCACAGACATGTGACTAACAGAAATTGAATAATAATAATGTGTCCCAGAACAAAGGGGGTGAATATCTGCAGTATGTGGTGTGGCCACCAGCTGCATTAAGTACTGCAGTGCGTCTCCTCATGGACTGCACCAGATTTGCCAGTTCTTGCTGTGAGATGTTACCCCACTTTTTGACCAAGCCACCTGCAAGTTCCCAGATATTTCTGGGGGGAATGGCCCTAGCCATCACCCTCTGATCCCAGACGTGCTCAATGGGATTGAGATCCGGGCACTTTGCTGGCCATGGCAGAACACTGACATTCCTGTCTTGCAGGAAATCACGCACAGAACGAGCAGTATGGCTGGTGGCATTGTCATGCTGGAGGGTCATGTCAGGATGAGCCTGCAGGAAGGGGAACACATGAGGGATGAGGATGTCTTCCCTGTAACGCACAGCGTTGCGATTGCCTGCAATGACAACAAGCTCAGTCCGATGATGCTGTGACACACCGCCCCAGACCATGACGGACCCTCCACCTCCAAATTGATCCCGCTCCAGAGAACAGGCCTTAGTGTAACGCTCATTCCTTCTACGATAAATGGGAATCCGACTATCACCCCTGGTGAGACAAAACCTCTACTCGTCAGTGAAGAGCACTTTTTGCCAGTCTTGTCTGGTCCGGAGACAGTGGGTTTGTGCCCATAGGTGACGTTGTTGCCGGTGATGTCTGGTGAGGACCTGCCTTACAACAGGCCTACAAGCCCTCAGTCCAGCCTCTCTCAGCCATCCGTCCTGTCTCCCTGTAGCGCTGTCTTAGGTTTCTCACAGTACGGACATTGCAATTTATTGCCCTGGCAGGATGCCTAAGGCACGTCCACACAGATGAGCAGGGACCCTGGGCACCTTTCTTTTGGTGTTTTTCAGAGTCTGTAGAAAGGTGTTTTTCAGAGTCTGTAGAAAGGCCTCTTTTTAGTGTCCTACGTTTTCATAACTGTGACCTTAATTGCCTACCGTCTGTAAGCTGTTAGTGTCTTAATGACTGTTCCACAGGTGCATGTTCATGAATTGTTTATGGTTCATTGAACAAGCATGAGAACAGTGTTTAAACACTTTACAAATATAGAACTGTGAAGTTATTTGGATTTTAACAAATTATCTTTGAAAGACAGGGTCCTGAAAAAGGGACGTTTCTATTTTTGCTGATTGGAAATGATGCAGACAATTACATTGATGGAAGCAACAATCAATCCGCAATATTAAAGCCGATCCACCCCTTAAAGTATAATAATTTGAAAACAAATCCAATTTTCATTAACTCCCATATCGAATGGGTGAAATACCACAGTGTGCCATCACAGCAACAAGATTAGTGACCTGTTGCCACTTGTTGACTTATTTTCCCTTTTGTACTTTAACTATTTGCACATACAATGACATTTGAAATGCATTTTATTCTTTTGGAACTTTTGTGAGTGTAATGTTTTACTGTTTTTTTGTTGTTGATTTCACTTGTTTATTATCTACTTCACTTGCTTTGGCAATGTTTAACATGCGTTTCCAATGGGGGGAGAATGGTTCTCCTTCTGGCACTCACACACCCTTAACATGTGGTAGATTGTAGGTAAGGGTTGGGTCTAATCCTGAATGCAGACGGTAAACATTACACACAAATGTTCCAAAATAATAAAATGCATTTCAAATGGAATTAAAACTTAATTCCAGCCTGTGTTTATTCCACAAGTTACAACTGGCTAAATTCTATGATGTTAAAATGCCTATTTACTCCGCTCCAGTCTCAGCTTCAGCAAACCGCACGACAGCCTGGACAAATAGAGGGAGAGACTGGGATCTGTCCCAAATGCCACCCTATTCCCTATATACTGGACTACTTTTGACCAGAGCCCTATGGCACAATATAGGGAATAGGGTGCCATTTTGGATGTACTGTAGTGAGACGAGTAACAGTCTGCTGCTACTGCTGGTGGGTTGAGTGCTTAGAGCTCACTGCTCTGTAACTCTGCTGCATTTTAAAGCTTCAGCAAAATACTTGAAGCTGAATGAGTACTTTAATAGACGAGCGCTTGTTTTGGATGCTTGGAGCTGTGCCGTTTTAAGTCGGCACTACTAGTGTTGCCAAAGCTCAAAACAAACCACTCAAATCACCCCCAAAACATCAATCCATTTACAACTGCTTGTCTATCAGAGATTGAGAGTCTTTGCTGTGGCTGCAGCTGGCTGAGGAAACCACCCTCGTAGTGTTTTGAGTGCAGATTTCTGCTGTGACAGCGGCTGGCTGGGGATCAGGGGTTCAGGCCTCTCCGACTCCCCAGGACAAAGCTTCTCATTGTCAGCCTGCCGGGCCTCTCAGTCCCCCCTGAGAACGACCTGGGATTGGAGCTGGACATGGGCGTAGTGAAGGTCACCAGCAGGATGGGGGGGGGGAGGAGGGGGGTATATCATTGCTCTCCTTCTGTGTCAAGCTGGTTCTCTCTTCTCCTCCTGTGTCGGGCTGGTTCTCTCTTCTCCTCCTGGTTCATGGGCTGGTTCTCTCTTCTCCTCCTGTGTCGGGCTGGTTCTCTCTTCTCCTCCTGGTTCATGGGCTGGTTCTCTCTTCTCCTCCTGTGTCAAGCTGGTTCTCTCTTCTCCTCCTGTGTCGGGCTGGTTCTCTCTTCTCCTCCTGGTTCATGGGCTGGTTCTCTCTTCTCCTCCTGTGTCGGGCTGGTTCTCTCTTCTCCTCCTGGTTCATGGGCTGGTTCTCTCTTCTCCTCCTGGTTCATGGGCTGGTTCTCTCTTCTCCTCCTGTGTCGGGCTGGTTCTCTCTTCTCCTCCTGGTTCATGGGCTGGTTCTCTCTTCTCCTCCTGGTTCATGGGCTGGTTCTCTCTTCTCCTCCTGTGTCGGGGGCTGGTTTCTGGTTCTCTCTTCTCCTCCTGGTTCATGGGCTGGTTCTTCTTCTCCTTCTGGTTCATGGGCTGGTTCTCTCTTCTCCTGGTTCATGGGCTGGTTCTCTCTTCTCCTCCTGGTTCATGGGCTGGTTCTCTCTTCTCCTTCTGGTTCATGGGCTGGTTCTCTCTTCTCCTTCTGGTTCATGGGCTGGTTCTCTCTTCTCCTTCTGGTTCATGGGCTGGTTCTCTCTTCTCCTTCTGGTTCATGGGCTGGTTCTCTCTTCTCCTCCTGGTTCATGGGCTGGTTCTCTCTTCTCCTCCTGGTTCATGGGCTGGTTCTCTCTTCTCCTCCTGGTTCATGGGCTGGTTCTCTCTTCTCCTCCTGGTTCATGGGCTGGTTCTCTCTTCTCCTCCTGGTTCATGGGCTGGTTCTCTCTTCTCCTCCTGGTTCATGGGCTGGTTCTCTCTTCTCCTCCTGGTTCATGGGCTGGTTCTCTCTTCTCCTCCTGGTTCATGGGCTGGTTCTCTCTCTGTGTGTGGTGTGCGTGTGCATACTATTTGTGGCTCCCACATTCAAAATCATGTTTGTCTGACATCATTACTGTTGACACTTGACAGTCAGGAATGTGAGATTGTCCTTCCCTCCATCCTTTGTACTGTGAGTTTACATTTACATTTACATTTAAGTCATTTAGCAGACGCTCTTATCCAGAGCAACTTACAAATTGGTGCATTCACCTTATGACATCCAGTGGAACAGTCACTTTACAATAGTGCATCTAAATCTTAAAGGGGGGGGTGAGAGGGATTACTTATCCTATCCTAGGTATTCCTTAAAGAGGTGGGGTTTCAGGTGTCTCCGGAAGGTGGTGATTGACTCCGCTGTCCTGGCGTCGTGAGGGAGTTTGTTCCACCATTGGGGGGCCAGAGCAGCGAACAGTTTTGACTGGGCTGAGCGGGAGCTGTACTTCCTCAGTGGTAGGGAGGCGAGCAGGCCAGAGGTGGATGAACGCAGTGCCCTTGTTTGGGTGTAGGGCCTGATCAGAGCCTGGAGGTACTGAGGTGCCGTTCCCCTCACAGCTCCGTAGGCAAGCACCATGGTCTTGTAGCGGATGCGAGCTTCAACTGGAAGCCAGTGGAGAGAACGGAGGAGCGGGGTGATGTGAGAGAACTTGGGAAGGTTGAACACCAGACGGGCTGCGGCGTTCTGGATGAGTTGAAGGGGTTTAGGACACAATGGAGTTGTCAACCGTGATGGCAAGATCATGGAACGGGCAGTCCTTCCCCGGGAGGAAGAGCAGCTCCGTCTTGCCGAGGTTCAGCTTGAGGTGGTGATCCGTCATCCACACTGATATGTCTGCCAGACATGCAGAGATGCGATTCGCCACCTGGTCATCAGAAGGGGGAAAGGAGAAGATTAATTGTGTGTCGTCTGCATAGCAATGATAGGAGAGACCATGTGAGGTTACGACAGAGCCAAGTGACTTGGTGTATAGCGAGAATAGGAGAGGGCCTAGAACAGAGCCCTGGGGACACCAGTGGTGAGAGCGCGTGGTGAGGAGACAGATTCTCGCCACGCCACCTGGTAGGAGCGACCTGTCAGGTAGGACGCAATCCAAGCGTGGGCCGCGCCGGAGATGCCCAACTCTGAGAGGGTGGAGAGGAGGATCTGATGGTTCACAGTATCGAAGGCAGCCGATAGATCTAGAAGGATGAGAGCAGAGGAGAGAGAGTTAGCTTTAGCAGTGCGGAGCGCATCCGTGATACAGAGGAGAGCAGTCTCAGTTGAATGACTAGTCTTGAAACCTGACTGATTTGGATCAAGAAGGTCATTCAGAGAGAGGTAGCGGGAGAGCTGGCCAAGGGACGTTCACGAAGGGATACTAGTCTGTAATTGTTGACATCGGAGGGATCGAGTGTAGGTTTTTTCAGAAGTGGTGCAACTCTCGCTCTCTTGAAGACGGAAGGGACGTAGCCAGCGGTCAGGGATGAGTTGATGAGCGAGGTGAGGTAAGGGAGAAGGTCTCCGGAAATGGTCTGGAGAAGAGAGGAGGGGATCGGGTCAAGCGGGCAGGTTGTTGGGCGGCCGGCCGTCACAAGACGCAATATTTCATCTGGAGAGAGAGGGGAGAAAGAGGTCAGAGCACAGGGTAGGGCAGTGTGAGCAGAACCAGCGGTGTCGTTTGACTTAGCAAACGAGGATCGGATGTCGTCGACCTTTTCAAAATGGTTGACGAAGTCATCTGCAGAGAGGGAGGGGGGGGGGGAGGATTCAGGAGGGAGGAGGTGGCAAAGAGCTTCCTAGGGTTAGAGGCAGATGCTTGGAATTTAGAGTGGTAGAAAGTGGCTTTAGCAGCAGAGAGAGAGGAGGAAAATTTAGAGAGGAGGGAGTGAAAGGATGCCAGGTCAGCAGGGAGGCGAGTTTTCCTCCATTTCCGCTCTGCTGCCCGGAGCCCTGTTCTGTGAGCTCTCAATGAGTCATCGAGCCACGGAGAGGGAGGGGAGGACCGAGCCGGCCTGGAGGATAGGGGACATAGAGAGTCAAAGGATGCAGAGAGGGAGGAGAGGAGGGTTGAGGAGGCAGAATCAGGAGATAGGTTGGAGAAGGTTTGAGCAGAGGGAAGAGATGATAGGATGGAAGAGGAAAGAGTAGCCGGGGAGAGAGAGCGAAGGTTGGGACGGCGCGATACCATCCGAGTAGGGGCAGTGTGGGAGGTGTTGGATGAGAGCGAGAGGGAAAAGGATACAAGGTAGTGGTCGGAGACTTGGAGGGGAGTTGCAATGAGGTTAGTGGAAGAACAGCATCTAGTAAAGATGAGGTCTAGCGTATTGCCTGCCTTGTGAGTAGGGGGGGAAGGTGAGAGGGTGAGGTCAAAAGAGGAGAGGAGTGGAAAGGAAGCAGAGAGGAATGAGTCAAAGGTAGACATGGGGAGGTTCAAGTCGCCCAGAACTGTGAGAGGTGAGCCGTCCTCAGGAAAGGAGCTTATCAAGGCATCAAGCTCATTGATGAACTCTCCGAGGGAACCTGGAGGGCGATAAATGATAAGGATGTTAAGCTTGAAAGGGCTGGTAACTGTGACAGCATGGAATTCAAAGGAGGCGATAGACAGATGGGTAAGGGGAGAAAGAGAGAATGACCACTTGGGAGAGATGAGGATCCCGGTGCCACCACCCCGCTGACCAGAAGCTCTCGGGGTGTGCGAGAACACGTGGGCGGACGAAGAGAGAGCAGTAGGAGTAGCAGTGTTGTCTGTGGTGATCCATGTTTCCGTCAGTGCCAAGAAGTCGAGGGACTGGAGGGAGGCATAGGCTGAGATGAACTCTGCCTTGTTGGCCGCAGATCAGCAGTTCCAGAGGCTACCGGAGACCTGGAACTCCACGTGGGTCGTGCGCTGGGACCACCAGATTAGGGCGGCCGCGGCCACGCGGTGTGGAGCGTTTGTATGGTCTGTGCAGAGAGGAGAGAACAGGGATAGACAGACACATAGTTGACAGGCTACAGAAGAGGCTACGCTAATGCAAAGGAGATTGTAATGACAAGTGGACTACACGTCTCGAATGTTCAGAAAGTTAAGCTTACGTAGCAAGAATCTTATTGACTAAAATGATTAAAATGATACAGTACTGCTGAAGTAGGCTAGCTGGCAGTGGGTGCGTTGTTGACACTACACTAATCAAGTTGTTCCGTTGAGTGTGTAATAGTTTCGACAGTGCTGCTATTCGGGGGCTAAGCTGGCTAGCTAGCAGTGTTGTTTACGTTGCGTTGCGTTAAAAGAACGACAATAGCTGGCTAGCTAACCTAGAAAATCGCTCTAGACTACACAATTATCTTTGATACAAAGACGGCTATGTAGCTAGCTCTGTAGCTAGCTACGATCAAACAAATCAAACCGTTGTACTGTAATGTAATGAGATGAAAATGTGATACTACCTGTGAATGCGACCGGGTTGTGAGTCTATTCGGTAGACGTTGGCTAGCTGTTGGCTAGCTGTTGGCTAGCTGTTGGCTAGCTGTTGGCTAGCTGTTGGCTAGCTGTCGGCTAGCTAGCAGAGTCTCCTACGTTAAGGACGACAAATAGCTAACCTCGGTAAATTAAGATAATCACTCTAAGACCACACACTCTAAACTACACAATTATCTTGGATACGAAGACAGCAAAGACAGCTATGTAGCTAGCTAGTTTTAATGTACCATTCAGTACTGAAGCTGTCATACGGCCTGTGTTGGTCTTCCTCAACAGTCAATGGTTATGAAGCCATGTGTGAATCAATGAAACGCTCAATAATGTCTTTCCATGTTCATCCCAGCCAGAAACAACTCTGCACGGACCATTTTAGGATATTAAACCAATCATATTCTGTGGTTGACTCTCAAACTGACCCCTATTTCCAATATAGTGCACTACTTGTGACCAGGGCCCATAATTAATAGGGTGTCATTTGGGAGGCAGGATATGAATCATATAAACTGGGTTTATTTTCTGCAAGCAAGTTTTCTACAGCAGGGAGACACATCACATGGGTGGACATTCATGATGCAAAGGTTGCTCTTAAGGTTGGTAACAGATAATTATTAACAGGTGACTAACGATTACAGAGCAACAATCTCTGGAACAGCCCTTTTTATCAGTGGAGGAGGAGTACTTTTTTATATGATGATTGTTCTCTATCGTTACTGTTGTATGCAAAATAGATATAGGCCTCTATATATCCACCGGTCGTAAAGTCTCTCCACCTTTACAGCATCTTGTCTGTTCCATTAGTTATGATTGAAATGGGATTTAACACCAATCAGGGCGTTTTCTTTGTCCTTCCCAGAAACGACTTGTCCTCAACCTGGCTCAATAAATGTACATTTCCTGTCTTCCCTGCCATTCTCATTGGTGTTGAAGCACAGCCATATGCATTTAGAGAATTCTGCTAACTTAGAATTCTAATGGATGACATATTGGTATCAAAAGTTCCAAGAACAATTGCATTCTGGTTCTGAATGAGAATGTTTTGCATAGAGGGTTTGGTTGGTGCCAACATGGAGGTTAGGTTTGTAACCTCTCTCTGGCTGTGCTGTTAACCTCATTCCCTTTTCTGCTACTGCACTCCTATGTAGCTGTTAGCCTGTCTCCACCTCTAGTGGGATTAAATGCTTAGTCTAGCGTATGACCACTCCCGGATTAGTCCGTTACATTGAACACCAGTCCAGAGCCCAGCTAGACTCTCTAGCAAGCCTTGTCACTGACTTGAGACCGAGTTTAACAGACGCTCGCACACAACCCAAGCCACACAGGTGTTTTTTAATATTTATTTTACCAGGCAGGTCAATTAAGAACAAATTATATTTTACAATCACAGCCTGGAGTCTGAACTGCTCCTCTTAGATACAGTATTATCCTACTGTTCATATTCATAGAACTATAGTATGTAGAAGCAAGTATGGAGCTTGGCGGTAGGGTTGCCAACTTTCTCACTACCAAATAAGGGCCAAAAGGTGGCGTGCCGGTGCCACGGCGGTGTGGGTATGGTGTTGTGTGAAAGTGTACATTCAATGTTCTTATTTAATTGGAATGACAAAACATTCTTATATTCCGTTTAGCCTATAGCTTTACTAAAACTGTATCATTATGTAAAACAAACCTCAAAATAAATGATCAAAGAAATCTCAGTTTGGAACTTGACAGCAGATAAAACATTTCAAATGGAAAAGAGGAAAAGGGCATGAATCACTCAAAGTCTACTTCTTCCATGGATATTTTTGCTGCTCTAGACTGAGTCAAGCAGTCCTGTTGCATAGCCAGAGAGAAGTCCTTCCATGACAAGTCGCAGTTAATTTTGATCAGCTCTGTGCTGCATCTGTTTTTTGAGTCACACCATTTAATGGTCATCAGACAGAATCCTCTCTACAAAGGCATTTGAGCCTGGCACACTGAGGACAAATGAGACAATCCTGAACATGTTGATAAAGTTGGCTTTCCCTAGGTTTTGGAAAACTGCCACCCACTTCTCACTGGTGTATTTTGTGGTATCCTGTCTGGCTTTCAGTATTTCCTCCCGACTAACACAAAACTCTTCAGAGTTGGTCCATACTGACTGTCTCTGTCATTTTGAGGGCAACCACCACCCGCTCCAGGTCAGTGAAGGAGAGCTCCTCAGAGGTCGACTGGTTTCAGTTTCACCATTACATTTTCTGGATGAGTAATCAAACTACTTGTCAATGTATGTAATGACAGTGTCATAGACCCTCAAAGTCCTGTTGCTGCTTGGACCTTTGTGCTGACAATTGTTTGTCCATCAGCTGCTTGGTCTTGTATCGTTTCCCCTGAAGCATCTTCATTTTAAACGTTTTGACTTCCTCGTAAACATCTGTGATGCAGAGTGTTGTTTCCTACAGCTTTTTTACGAGTTGGTCAAAAACACACCCTACGTTGTGGAAAAAAATCACAGATAAATCTCGGCAGCTTCTGTTTTTTCTTCATACTAAAAATACTCTTCAGTGCCACAGGACAGGACTTCCCAAGGGACCTGAAGTATGACGTAAGAGCTGGCCAGTTTTGCAGGAGACGGTCGACAGCTGGATTGAAGAGCGAGCCATCGTGTGCAAACATGTCGCAGAATTTCACACTCCATCAGACACAGAGAAATATCTCACACACACTGGAAACATTTTTCTGATTCCCTTGTTTGAGGCATCACTGGCAACTGAGAAATACACAGGCTCACCTTCGTTCGGGGACAGACCATCCAAAACTAATTGTAATCGTCTCCGCTTTCGTTCTTCCCAAGTGCATCATCTTCACAACATTTGAGTCATGAAACAAAGCACAGTTGACCATAACAAGACAGTCAGTGCTGTTGTAGCAGAGTCCGTGTTTAACCGTATGGTACATAGACGAGGCTTCACTTGCCGCGATTTTTGTCATTTTCCGCAGTAAGACGTCACGAAAAATGAACCAATATTGCTAGCACATTTTCAGCTAGCGTGGCCTTCTTGTGCATTTCTGTGGTTATTCTCCCCTCCATGGCCAATTTGAGAATTCCCGACCGCATAAAGTACAGAAAGCTTTTGTTGAGTCACCACTGACGGGCTGAACCCACGTTTATTTTGCTTTCCGTTGTTTGTTGTAGCTGCAGTATTTTTTTTTCATGTCTTTTTTTGCAGGTTTGTCCATATTTCCTTGATACGCCAAACCGACCGAACAACAACAGAAATGACTTTGCAGGAATTGCCATGTTTACGCTATACTGTGATTGGATGAAAAAAACGGCACCAATTTAGCCCAATATAAGGGACATCTCGGTTAATACGAACTGTTGGCAACCCTACTTGGAAGAGCTATAGTGTTCTTAAAGAAACTGAATTATGCTTGCTTGGTGAGTATTTAGTAACAGCAGTGCACTAGGTCCAATAGCTTCATGTCCGTTTTCCCTTGCTAACCATCTATGTTCCAGATTTGCACTAATAAAACGACACGGGACGACGTTTTAATTGTCCCAGCTCCCTGTCTCTGGTGTAAACCTGTCACGGAGTGTTCTCTAATTCATTGAGAACAGGAACCTTGCCCATTTCTCTCTTGGTCTTCGGATGGTTGTTGAACGCTAGAATCCAGTCCGTCTTGATCTCTGTCACACTAATGGTATTTTAACTACATTCTTTTATATCCATTCCAGGTCAACTGTTGCTTTAAATGTGGAGTTTGTGCTAATTGTTCTCTTTGTGATGAGCAATCTGCTATTTTGCTCTTTGTAGAGGTATAGATCTGCTCTCTCCATGTAACAGTGTAGAGATGCTTTATCTCTGTCTCTCGCTCTCTTGCTGTCTCACTCTCTCTATGTATAGATATGTGCTTAACAAGATCTGTTTTCTCTGCAGGACTCGAAGGCAGAGCTGCGTCCTCGTCTGTGCTTGATGAAGAAGGGTGTGACGGGCTATGGCTTCAACTTGCACAGTGAGAAGTCTAAACCGGGCCAGTACATTAGAGCTGTGGACGAGGAATCTCCTGCTGACAAGGCTGGCCTCAAACCGCAGGACAAGATCGTACAGGTACGTATATCTTTACTGTACAAACAGAGACTCCGTACAGGACGTTTTTATAAAGCCAACTACCCAGCAGCACATCCCTGCTCTCATCCCTGAACCATATTAGCAATGCAGTGCAATATTCTTCTGATACTATTTGTCTTCACCTTTTATCAACTTGTTACAGACATCTTCTCTTGTATGTAAGGCATCGATATGACAATCAGACAGTTGTGCTGGACTTGAGGATGAATTTGTGTGTTGTGATCTCATTACATCAGTGGCAGAGTGGGAATGGTAATCAGTACTGGGATTAGGTAATGCACTGTTGGGAAGTGACTTTGTGCGGGGGGGAGGGAGAGAGAGACACAAACAGAGGGTTTTTCAAGGCCAGTTGTGTTAGTGTGAAGGGGAAACGGTCCTTGATACTGTTGTTTTTCGGGCCCTTGGTCCCCATGTCGTAATGCGACCACTGTCTGTCTCTGACTTGAATTACACTCCAATTACACTGACTTCAAACTGTGTCTGACAAAGGTCAAGGCTGTAAGTCTAATGCTTTCTACTAACCAGGGAAACGTTTGAGCTACCGTTCTTAGGTATGGTGTACACACAGACTGGGATCAGCGATAGTGTACCAGGGCTCTGCTCTATTGTGTGATCACTATGGAAGTCTGTGAGATTGAATTGATTCTAAACGATATTCCCACCTCTGACTTTCCCCTGTTGGAATTCAACAGGCAGCACTGGGGTCCTATAGCAGTGGGTGCTTCCTACAGCATCCCTAACTGTTTAATTCAGTTTAAACTTCCTAGAGATGACCACCCATAACAACTATATTGTCTCACTGTTCTCTGTCATCATGGTGAATGTACTGGACAGCTGTACTTTAAAAAAACTTTCTGTCTCTCTCTCGTTGTCTCTCTGTCTCTAACCAGGTTAACAGTATGTCTGTCTCTAACCAGGATAACATTATCTCTGTCTCTAACCAGGTTGTCTGTCTCTAACCAGGTTAACAGTATGTCTGTCTCTAACCAGGATAACAGTATCTCTGTCTCTAACCAGGTTGTCTGTCTCTAACCAGGTTAACAGTATGTCTGTCTCTAACCAGGATAACAGTATCTCTGTCTCTAACCAGGTTGTCTGTCTCTAACCAGGATAACAGTATCTCTGTCTCTAACCAGGATAACAGTATCTCTGTCTCTAACCAGGTTGTCTGTCTCTAACCAGGTTAACAGTATCTCTGTCTCTAACCAGGTTGTCTGTCTCTAACCAGGTTAACAGTATCTCTGTCTCTAACCAGGTTGTCTGTCTCTCACCAGGTTAACAGCATGTCTGTCTCTAACCAGGATAACAGTATCTCTGTCTCTAACCAGGTTGTCTGTCTCTAACCAGGTTAACAGTATCTGTCTCTAACCAGGTTAACAGTATCTCTGTCTCTAACCAGGTTAACAGTATCTCTGTCTCTAACCAGGTTGTCTGTCTCTAACCAGGTTAACAGTATCTCTGTCTCTAACCAGGTTGTCTGTCTCTAACCAGGTTAACAGCATGTCTGTCTCTAACCAGGATAACAGTATCTCTGTCTCTAACCAGGTTGTCTGTCTCTAACCAGGTTAACAGTATCTCTGTCTCTAACCAGGTTAACAGTATCTCTGTCTCTAACCAGGTTGTCTGTCTCTAACCAGGTTAACAGTATCTCTGTCTCTAACCAGGTTAACAGTATCTCTGTCTCTAACCAGGTTGTCTGTCTCTAACCAGGTTAACAGTATGTCTGTCTCTTTTTTATTTTATTTTTTATTTCACCTTTATTTAACCAGGTAGGCTAGTTGAGAACAAGTTCTCATTTGCAACTGCGACCTGGCCAAAATAAAGCATAGCAGTGTGAACAGACAACAGAGTTACACATGGAGTAAACAATTAACAAGTCAATAACACAGTAGAAAAAATATACAATGTGTATATACAATGTGTGCAAAAGGCATGAGGAGGTAGGCGAATAATACAATTTTGCAGATTAACACTGGAGTGATAAATGATCAGATGGTCATGTACAGGTAGAGATATTGGTGTGCAAAAGAGCAGAAAAGTAAATAAATAAAAAACCGTATAAAAACAGTATGGGAATGAGGTAGGTGAAAATGGGTGGGCTATTTACCAATAGACTATGTACAGCTGCAGCGATCGGTTAGCTGCTCAGATAGCTGATGTTTGAAGTTGGTGAGGGAGATAAGTCTCCAACTTCAGCGATTTTTGCAGTTCGTTCCAGTCACAGGCAGCAGAGTACTGGAACGAAAGGCGGCCAAATGAGGTGTTGGCTTTAGGGATGATCAGTGAGATACACCTGCTGGAGCGCGTGCTACGGATGGGTGTTGCCATCGTGACCAGTGAACTGAGATAAGGCGGAGCTTTACCTAGCATGGACTTGTAGATGACCTGGAGCCAGTGGGTCTGGCGACGAATATGTAGTGAGGGCCAGCCGACTAGAGCATACAAGTCGCAGTGGTGGGTGGCATAAGGTGCTTTAGTGACAAAACGGATGGCACTGTGATAGACTGCATCCAGTTTGCTGAGTAGAGTGTTGGAAGCCATTTTGTAGATGACATCGCCGAAGTCGAGGATCGGTAGGATAGTCAGTTTTACTAGGGTAAGCTTGGCTGCGTGAGTGAAGGAGGCTTTGTTGCGGAATAGAAAGCCGACTCTTGATTTGATTTTCGATTGGAGATGTTTGATGTGAGTCTGGAAGGAGAGTTTGCAGTCTAGCCAGACACCTAGGTACTTCTAGATGTCCACATATTCAAGGTCGGAACCATCCAGGGTGGTGATGCTAGTCGAGCATGCGGGTGCAGGCAGCGATCGGTTGAAAAGCATGCATTTGGTTTTACTCACGTTTAAGAGCAGTTTGAGGCCACGGAAGGAGTGCTGTATGGCATTGAAGCTCGTTTGGAGGTTAGATAGCACAGTGTCCAATGACGGGCAAAAGTATATAGAATGGTGTCGTCTGCGTAGAGTTGGATGGTTAACAGTATGTCTGTCTCTAACCAGGTTCTCTGTCTCTAACCAGGTTAACAGTATCTCTGTCTCTAACCAGGTTCTCTGTCTCTAACCAGGTTAACAGTATCTCTGTCTCTAACCAGGTTAACAGTATCTCTGTCTCTAACCAGGTTAACAGTATCTCTGTCTCTAACCAGGTTAACAGTATCTCTGTCTCTAACCAGGTTAACAGTATCTCTGTCTCTAACCAGGTTAACAGTATCTCTGTCTCTAACCAGGTTAACAGTATCTCTGTCTCTAACCAGGTTAACAGTATCTCTGTCTCTAACCAGGTTAACAGTATCTCTGTCTCTAACCAGGTTAACAGTATCTCTGTCTCTAACCAGGTTAACAGTATCTCTGTCTCTAACCAGGTTAACAGTATCTCTGTCTCTAACCAGGTTAACAGTATCTCTGTCTCTAACCAGGTTAACAGTATCTCTGTCTCTAACCAGGTTAACAGTATCTCTGTCTCTAACCAGGTTAACAGTCTCTAACCAGGTTAACAGTCTCTAACCAGGTTAACAGTATCTCTGTCTCTAACCAGGTTAACAGTATCTCTGTCTCTAACCAGGTTGTCTGTCTCTAACCAGGTTAACAGTATGTCTGTCTCTAACCAGGTTAACAGTATGTCTGTCTCTAACCAGGTTAACAGTATGTCTGTCTCTAACCAGGTTGTCTGTCTCTAACCAGGTTGTCTGTCTCTAACCAGGTTGTCTGTCTCTAACCAGGTTAACAGTATGTCTGTCTCTAACCAGGATAACAGTATGTCTGTCTCTAACCAGGATAACAGTATCTCTGTCTCTAACCAGGTTAACAGTATCTCTGTCTCTAACCAGGTTAACAGTATCTCTGTCTCTAACCAGGTTGTCTGTCTCTAACCAGGTTAACAGTATGTCGGTAGTAGGGATGCAGCACAGTGAGGTCGTAGCAGCCATCAAGGCCGGGGGAGATGAGACCAGTCTACTGGTGGTGGATCGTGAAGCAGAAGCCTTCTTCAACAGCTGCAACGTCATTCCTACTGAGGCCCACCTCACAGGTACACACACACACACACACACACACACACACACACTATATCCTTGGAAAAACGCTTGTCGGGCAGATTCCTGTGAATCCTTCGGTCATTTGGTCATAGATTAGTTCAGTAGAAATTGACTAGGAAGGATTCAGGAAGTGATAGACTTCCATGTAAGTACTACTTGTCGTCAAGTAGTACTATCTCTCTCCAAACGTACACACAGTGGCCTTGTTGAAGTTAATGATTAAACTGGAGTTGGGGGTGGAGGACTAGCTGGCTGGCCATAGTCCCAGTCGGTATTAGAACATTGCAGCCCGCTTGTGGCGAAAACCTGTGGTTACCTAGGTTACACCATTGGCTCACAGCCAAAACGTCACCTTTTTTCAAACACAGTTTTCTTGTTTGGTTGATTTGGTCTGTTACAAAACTACATTTAAAGAAATGTAAAACATGTCTGAAGATGACTTTTCAAAATGGCTGCCGGGCGTTCCCACTACTTAGAACATGTTGAAGGTTACTTTAGTTGTCAAAAAGCGAGCTGAGATCTAACGCTCAGAATTGTTTCAAGACGTGACTTAAACGTAACATTAACCTAATAAAAAGACTTCTGTAAGGAATGAGCTTTTTGGCCTAATACATTATCACATCATATTGGCTATATGCCTGGCCTGCCAATATTGTTATTCTCAGGGAGAGAGCAGCAGAGGATCCCTGCTCTCTCCTTCCTTTCCTCTGGTAGACTGACCAGAGAGAGGGAACATGTCTTCTACCCGATTGCGGAAAAAAGAGTCGCATCGCACAAATTCATGTTGTTCTTATGACCAGAGAAAGTGAAATATTCTTAGGTATTAAAAATCGACACGACCAGCTGCTAATACTAATAACAACGCAGGGATATCGATGAACTTGGCTACTCATTCATTGCTGCTGCAGTGTGAGGGGAAGTAGGGAGAAGCACGTTTTAGAAGTGTTGACTAAAAACAGTTGACAGTGCTGAATAAAATAATAGACAAACTCAAACAGCAGCTCTTTGTATTCTTTGACAATCTCTCTCTGGTCAAAAGGTTTTAAAAGTTATGAAATCTCACGTTGGCTAGTATCAAATTGATCTGGTCGTGGAAGCTGTAGGCATGGTGATTTGAGCTATTTAACGGCCAGCACAGTAGGCAGCACTCGATTTATCAACATGTCTCCCAGTCCGCTGGGTAGGCAGTTTGTCTTCTCAGACAGATGAAACGACAACACATGGTGACTCAGAAGCCCTGCGCACCAACAACGCAACACAAATCACATCAAAAAGGAGTGAAACTTTGTTGGCATTTCTATAGAAATGTTTGTTGATCGACTAGAAGATCAATCGGTTGGTGACCATGGCTTCCCTCATGCCCGTTCCATGACGCCGCTAGCAGCCACGTGAGTGAATACTAGCTAGCTACTGACCGTAACATTAAGGTAGTCAAAACCAACAACACAAACAAATGGACTTAAAAGACTATACTAAACAAGTTTATATGTCTTACCTGTGGTGAAATGTTTTCCATGCACATAGTAGCCTACTTGGACACAGTCGCCAGTCTCCCACAATCAAATAACCTGAAGCCACAGACTCTTCTCGCTGACTCCATTTCCCGACATTAGGAGTATTATGAACTATAGTTTGGTATTTCTGACCTGGTTTCATGTACATTGAACAACAACTTTTCAGCATGTTTTGTTATTTCTGTACAACGAAGGGGGCTCTTTTACAATGTGGGTCAATGGAGAAAGAATGTTTTGTTTTCCTCAATTTGTTGGTCGACAGGAATCGCATATTATTACGTGAATATCGACTCTGACTATCAAAAAACCTAGACCAAGCCAATAGCCTTCTCTTTGAAGATGGAGTCATGGCAACAGTATTCATGGTGACAGCTGGGGTGTGGAGGATGCAAAAGTCCCTTAAGATCTAGGACAGAAGTCAGGCACTAAAGTCCAACCCTTTATTCAGGAATATCACATTTCCACAGTACTAATTAGTCGACAATAACGCTGACATCATGCAGGACAGAAAAGGACTGTGATTCCAATGAAGAACTACACTATATGACCAAAAGTATGTGGACACCTGCTCGTCGAACATCTCATTCCAAAATCATGGGCATTAATATGGAGTTGGTCCCCCCCTTTGCTGCTATAACAGCCTCCACTCTCCTGGGAACGCTTTCCACTAGATGATGGAACATCGCTGCTATAACAGCCTCCACTCTCCTGGGAAGGCTTTCCACTAGATGATGGAACATCGCTGCTATAACAGCCTCCACTCTCCTGGGAAGGCTTTCCACTAGATGACGGAACATCGCTGCTATAACAGCCTCCACTCTCCTGGGAAGGTTTTCCACTAGATGACGGAACATCGCTGCTATAACAGCCTCCACTCTCCTGGGAAGGCTTTCCACTAGATGATGGAACATCGCTGCTATAACAGCCTCCACTCTCCTGGGAAGGCTTTCCACTAGATGATGGAACATCGCTGCTATAACAGCCTCCACTCTCCTGGGAAGGTTTTCCCCTAGATGATGGAACATCGCTGCTATAACAGCCTCCACTCTCCTGGGAAGGTTTTCCACTAGATGATGGAACATCGCTGCTATAACAGCCTCCACTCTCCTAGGCTTTCCACAGAACCTCCACTCTCTCCTGGGAAGGCTTTCCACTAGATGTAGGAACATTGCTGCTATAACAGCCTCCACTCTCCTGGGAAGGCTTTCCACTAGATGTAGGAACATTGCTGCTATAACAGCCTCCACTCTCCTGGGAAGGCTTTCCACTAGATGTTGGAAGTTAATGCAGGGATTTGCTTCCATTCAGCCACGAGCATTAGTGAGGTCAGGCACTGATGTTGGGGCGATATAGGCCTGGCTTATTTTCGGTGTTCCAATTCATCCCGAAGGTGTTCGATGGAGTTGAGGTCAGGGCTCTGTGCAGGCCAGTCAAGTTCTTCCACACCGATCTAAAAAAACAAACACATTTCTGTTTGGATCTTGCTTTGCACAGAGGCATTCTCATGCTTAAACAGGAAAGGGCCTTCCCCAAACTGTTGCCATGAAGTTGGAACCACTGCTACTCTCTGTTTATCTTATATGCATAGTCACTTTAATTCTACATTAATGTACATACTATTGGCCCCTCAATTGGCCCGACCAACCAGTGCTCCCGCACATTGGCTAACCGGGCTATCTGCATTGTGGCCCACCACCCGCCAACCCCTCTTTTTACGCTTCTGCTACTCTCTGTTCATCATATATGCACAGTCACTTTAACGATACCTACATGTACATACTACCTCATTAAGCCTGACTAACCGGTGACTGTATATAGCCTTGCTCCTCTTATTTTCAACTGTCTGTAAAAATACTGTTTTATTTTTTACTTATATACACACACACACACACACACTTTTTTTCTCCACACTGTTGGTTAGAGCCACACACACACACACACTTTTTTTCTCCACACTGTTGGTTCTACACCTGTTCACTAAGGTCTACACCTGTTCTATTCGGCACACGTGACAAACTTTGATTTGATCGCTCCAGAGAACGTGTTTCCCTTTCATCCATTGGCGGCGAGCTTTACACCACTCCAGCTGACGCTTGGCATTGCACATGGTGGTCTTAGGCTTGTGTGCTGCTGCTTGGCCATGGAAACCCATTTTCATGAAGCTCCCGACGAACAGTTTTTGTGCTGACGTTGCTTCCAGAAGCAGTTTGGAGTGAGTGTTGCAACCGAGGACAGACTATTTTTATGCTCGACACTCTTCAGCATTCTGTGGTCCCGCTCTGTGAGTTTGTGTGGCTTGCGGCTGAGCGGTAGTTGCGCCTAGACGTTACCACTTCACAATAGCAGTACTTCCAGTTTACCGGGACATGCTCTAGCAGGACAGAAACTTTATGAACGGACTTGTTGGAAAGGTGGCATCCTATGACGGTGCCACTTTGAAAGTCACTGAGCTCTTCGGTATGTTTGTCTATGGAGATTGCATGGCGGTGCGCTCAGTTTTATACACCTGCCAGTAACGGGTGTGGCTGAAATGGCAGAATCCATTAATTTGAAGGGGTGTCCATATACAAAACCAGTCTCAACGGTGAAGAGGCGACTCCAGGATGCTGGCCTTCTAGGCAGGGTTCCTCTATACAATGTCTGGTCTTTTGCCCATCTTAATCTTTTATTTTTATTGGCCAGTCTGAGATGTGGCTTTTTCTTTGCAACTCTGCCTAGAAGGCCAGCATCCCGGAGTCGCCTCTTCACTGTTGACGTTGAGACTCGTGTTTTGCGGGTACTATTTAATGAAGCTGCCAGTTGAGGACTTGTGAGGCATCTGTTTCTCAAACTAGACACTCTTACTTACTTACTAGCCTTTTAAAATGATCAACTTGGATTAGCTAACATAACGTGCCATTGGAACACAAGAGTAATGGTTACTGATAATGGGCCTCTGTACGTCTATGTAGATATTCCTTTAAAAAAAAGCAGTTTCCAGCTACAATAGTTATTTACAACATTAACAATGTCTACACTGTATTTCTGATCAATTTGATGTTAATAGACAAATGTCTAAGTGACCCTAAACTTTTGTGTGTGTGTGTGTGTGTGTGTGTGTGTGTGTGTGTGTGTGTGTGTGTGTGTGTGTGTGTGTGTGTGTGTGTGTGTGTGTGTGTGTGTGTGTGTGTGTGTGTGTGTGTGTGTGTGTGTGTGTGTGTGTGTGTGTGTGTGTGTGTGTGTAATATCACTATTCCTTATCCACAATGGTGACTAAACTATTGTTCCACAGAACCGGTCAGCTGATTTGGCTTTTTGTCTGTTTCCTCTAGGACCTCTTCCTGAACCTGTGTCCAATGGAGGAGCAGAAGAAGAGGAGGTGAGGAGTGTGGGGTGGGGGGGGGCACTTCTCTCGGGCTCTTATCACCAAAGTGGACATTCCTGGATAGAGATTAGGACGGTTCTCCTGGGAAAACTTTCCTCAACAATCACTCATCCTAGACCTAATGTTCTTTCTCTCGCTCTGCCGTAAAACATTAAATCAGAAACTTAAATAAGCCCTTGGCTAGATAAGATGGGGGTGTGGTAGTAACCATTCACTATAATCACACCTCATTGAGAGCAGACCAATCTAAAGCAGTGACACTAACACTGTGTCCCAAAATGGCACCCTGTCCCCTTTACCCATTGGGCTCTAGTCAAAAGCAGTGCACTTACTAGATAATGGGGTGCCATTTGGGACTCACAATAAGATTTGCCCCTGACTGGCAAAGAAGCCATGACACCCTGGGAACGAGCCTAGGGGATTGGCAGCGACGATATCGTGGCTGACCCTGTCACCATGGTAACTGTCGGATCAGAGCGGTGGACAGTGGGCCAGTGTGCTCTCTCTCTCTCTGGGATTGGGAGCCTCTGTAATTCCTGAGGCGTGCTAGAGATTATGCTAATGAGATGAGATGGCTAACTATCCGACTATCCCACTAACTCAGGGCGACAGAGCTGAGAGTAGAGAACATACGCTTTAGAATGTCTCTGAGCAGGTGATCAAATCAAAATCACATTTTATTAGTCACAATGGCCAAATACAACCGGTGTAGATCTTACAATGATATGCTTTCCTTACGAGCCCCTAACCATCAATGCAGTTAAATAAGAATAAGAAATAAAAGTAAAAGTAATTAAAGAGCAGCTGTAAAATAACAATAGTGAGACTATATATACAGGGGGGTACCGGTACAATGTGCGTGGGCACCGGTTAGTCCAGGTAATTTAAGTAATATGTAGGTGGAGTTATTAAAGTGACTATGCATAGATGACAACAGAGAGGGGTAGAAGCTGTTTAGAAGCCTCTTGGACCTAGACTTGGTGCCACTTGCCTTGCGGTTGCAGAGAGAACAGTCTGCCTAGGGTGGCTGGAGTCTTTGACAATTTTTAGGGCCTTCCGCTGACACCGCCTGGTATAGAAGTCCTGGATGGCAGGAAGCTTGGCCCCAGTGATGTACTGGGCCGTTCGCACTACCCTCTGTAGTGCCTTGTGGTCGGAGGCTGAGCAGTTGCCATACCAGACCGTGGTGCAGCTGTAAAACCTTTTGAGGACCCATGACAAATCCTTTCAGTCTCCTGAGAGGGAATAGGTTTTGTCGTGCCCTCTTCACAACTGTCTTGGTGTGCTTGAACCATGTTAGTTTGTTAGTGATGTGGACACCAAGGAACTTGAAACTCTCAACCTGCTCCACTACAGCCCCGTCAATGAGAATGGGTGTCAATGTTCAGCAGCAAATAAAAGACTGCACAGTGATCAGTGTTGGTGTGTTGTCTCAGCCAGTTAATAGAATCACACAGGTTGCTGTGAGTAGGGTACCACAAGGTGAATCCCGACCCCTAGTGAAGTGTTGGTGTGTTGTCTCAGCCAGTTAATAGAATCACACAGGTTGCTGTGAGTAGGGTACCACAAGGTGAATCCCGACCCCTAGTGGCCACAGTGATCAGTGTTGGTGTGTTGTCTCAACCAGTTAATAGAATCACACAGGTTGTTGTGAGTAGGGTACCACAAGGTGAATCCCGACCCCTAGTGGCCACAGTGAGGATCACACCCACTGGTGATGGCAGTGATGACAACATGCTGTGTGTTTAGCTGATGTGTGTGTGATGCAGGTAATCAAGGTGTGTGTGTCTGTACAGTTGAACAGTAAGGTGTAAGCTGTGTTTATAGTGTGTTTGTCTCTTATCTCTACAGCTGGATGGTAAGGTAGCAGCAAAGCCTAAGGTGTCTGTCAGTGCATCGACATCCAGCACCACCTCCACTGCCTCTCTACCAACATCTGCTGCCAGCACCCCTCCACCAGAGGTGTGTGTGTGTGTGTGTGTGTGTGTGTGTGTGTGTGTGATTAGCAGGGTGTTTTGAAAACCCAGTATAAGTGGAAGGATAAGTCGTCACTAATCATCAAGATAAATATTCAGAAGATACAAAAGATGACTGAGTCTTATGTAAATATTCCTGTGAATTGTTATAATATCAAAAAGTTCCTGCTATTCTACATGACTTTATGGCCTCGAGGGGTATTTTGAAAACCGTATCAGTCATGTAGTTTTACTGATGCAATTCCACAAATTTTGTTATGAGGCCGATGGAAAATGTTGCCGTTTTAAATACATTTTCTTGCAATTCTACACATTTTACCATTGCATATGTACATATTCTATGCCGACCCCCAACCTTTTCTAAATTTATTGAATCGACCTGTTTTGAATATTGTGGGTCCCCCCGTGGCAGTTTTACGTATGGAGTAACACATAATGTTCTCTAGGTCCGGGTGCCTCCGGTTAAGGAGCCGAATGTGAGCCTCAGCATGTCTCTAGCCCAGGCCAAGGAGAGAGCCACCCAGAAACGCTCATCCAAGAAGGCCCCTGCCATGGACTGGAGCAAGAGGAACGAACTCTTCAGTAACCTATAAATCACCTTTCCTTTCTCTCGCCCTCACTCCTTCTTTTGCTCTCTCTCTCAAGCAGACACACAATGTACGACATGAACGGTGTTAATGTTTTGTGATTTTCATGTGCTAATTGAGGGGGTTTCCACTTTATTTTTTTTCAATAAAAAATAAATAATTGAAATGCCACTCCTGCATAAGAAACATTGTATAGTTTCCATCTAGTAGGATGAAGGAATCAAAGATGATGAAATATATGGAAATAAGAAATGAATGTGTGTGTGTGTCATGAAGGTGTGTTGAATCTTATTGTCAGTCTATCTGCAATCTGATTGGTTGCTATACTTCCTTGTAGAATCACGAGCTAGCTAATAGCAAGCTGGGAGTGATTGAGTTTTTCTGGATGAGTTGGGATGAATCAACTTCTTTCCAGAGACTTTCATGTTTAGTATTTCTGCCTGATCGCTGGATTCAATCCGTATGGTGGAAGATCCGAGTTATTTCTCAATCTAAAGTTAGTGAATTTTCCTGCGTTTGCGGAGACTGTATTCACAGTAAACACTGTATATGTCGACACAATCGGAAATGACCTTTACATTTGAACCTGGATCTTCTGCGATATGGATGAAACCCAGCCCTTAATGAATGACTAACCGTCTGAATTCTTTAGCAATACGAGACCATCGTCTGACCATCGCTTAATGAGAGGTCTGGTTAGCAGATATCACTGAAATGTATCAATCTAATGCTGACCACAGGTGTACTACCCGATCTCTTTGAAGATGTTGACATGTCAATTCTTAGACTGTAGAACTCATTCAGAATACATGATTCTCTGTTCTATATGTGACAATCATTGTTGGGTCACATTTTGGTTAAAGGGACTGAGGTATGTGGTTCTAGATGTTAACCCAAAGTAAGCTGTTGTTTAACTGTAAAGTTAACCTGTCCAAACTGGTGTTCAATCACCACTATTGTAAAATCCTACGGTATTTTTATCGTTGTGATTAAACGTTTTGTCCTGCATATGTCTCATCGTTTTAAAGAATGACGAGATTGTGTCTTCTAGATTTGTACATAACTCAAAATACAATTTCCGTCTTAAAGAAATCCTCAATTTGTTTGAAGACTGTTCCAGAATCTCTCTGGGTTGATGGGAGTGTTAGCCTACTGTATATGTGGCATCTCTGGTCCAGGGCGTTAGTGTATCAGCCCCAGCTCTGGTCCTGGAGCGCTACTGGCTGTGTACGGTACAAGGGCTGAGTTGTCAAATGTCTTGAGGATGATGGTATAAATGTGGTATCAAACATGTATTTTGTCTTTATTAACGTGTGTGTGTGTGAGAGGGAAGGCATTCTCTGTGGGATCTCAAAGGAAAATGACCGCGTTAGTATAAATTATCCTTTTTAATGTTGTAAAGAGTAAGCAGGTGAGCGTGTATTGACCAATCAGCAAGTCTAGGGCTAGTGTTTTACAGCAGCGTTTCCAAAGCTGGGTCTTGAGGACTTCATGGGGTGCACGGTTTGGATTTGTCTTACACAGCTGATTCAAAAAAAACAAAATGTGTACTCCTTAGGGTCCCCCGGACCCAGTTTGGGAAACACTGCTCTAGAACAGACCAATCAGCAAGTCAGATATCTAAAACAATGTTCTGCCGTGAGAATGTCAATGTACTGTTTACTATTCCTGTAAATACATTGTACTTACTAACACTGGTTAAGGTTGTGTACAGTACAAACAGTTTAAGTAATAGTTCACCCAAATGACATAAATTAGCATTTGGAGACGGTCAGGTGAACAAAACCAAAGCATGCATTGCGGTCTCACCTTTTACAGGGTCATGAAACCAATATTTAATTTGGGTAAACTATAGGTACAGTATTGATGGGTATTGTACTGCATAATCTGACTATACTGGCTGTTTAATGCTCGAGTAACTGGTTGCGTCACAATTCCCAAATAGCACCCTAATCCCTATTTAGAGCACTACTCTGGTCAAAAGGTGCACGAAATAGCACCCTAATCCCTATTTGACCAAAGTAATAAAACTGCGTGAAACAGAAGCAGCGACACGAGAGAATATTAAGCACAACACAGCTATGTAATGAATCCAATGCCAGAATCATGGAATGTTTTATAAACTATAAAATAAATACATTATTGACATGACAGAGAAGATGCATACAAACGGTTGGATGAAATACAAGTTTGTTTTAACTCCACACGAAAAGTCAGTCGATTGTAACAGTGCATTGTCATAAAAGTTAAATACATACGGAAGCCGCTTTCTCTTCAACAAACCGTCACTGAAATGGGCTCAACTCCGCCCCCTTGTGTTTGGCTTTGGGGGTGGCACGGTGTTACCACAGAATTAAAATGGCAGTTACAGTTGCCAAGACCCACCCCACAGTTTTCCAAACAAGTGGGAACACAAAGTTTCAGATTGTGTTTGTTACTATGTCAGGGCTTACTGTAGGTTACAGTAGTACAGCTGGGTTTGTGTTTGTTACTATGTCAGGGCTTACTGTAGGTTACAGTAGTACAGCTGGGTTTGTGTTTGTTACTATGTCAGGGCTTACTGTAGGTTACAGTAGTACAGCTGGGTTTGTGTTTGTTACTATGTCAGGGCTTACTGTAGGTTACAGTAGTACAGCTGGGTTTGTGTTTGTTACTATGTCAGGGCTTACTGTAGGTTACAGTAGTACAGCTGGGTTTGTTACTATGTCAGGGCTTACTGTAGGTTACAGTAGTACAGCTGGGTTTGTTACTATGTCAGGGCTTACTGTAGGTTACAGTAGTACAGCTGGGTTTGTTACTATGTCAGGGCTTACTGTAGGTTACAGTAGTACAGCTGGGTTTGGGTTTGTTACTATGTCAGGGCTTACTGTAGGTTACAGTAGTACAGCTGGGTTTGTGTTTGTTACTATGTCAGGGCTTACTGTAGGTTACAGTAGTACAGCTGGGTTTGTATTTGTTACTATGTCAGGGCTTACTGTAGGTTACAGTAGTACAGCTGGGTTTGTGTTTGTTACTATGTCAGGGCTTACTGTAGGTTACAGTAGTACAGCTGGGTTTGTGTTTGTTACTATGTCAGGGCTTACTGTAGGTTACAGTAGTACAGCTGGGTTTGTTACTATGTCAGGGCTTACTGTAGGTTACAGTAGTACAGCTGGGTTTGTTACTATGTCAGGGCTTACTGTAGGTTACAGTAGTACAGCTGGGTTTGGGTTTGTTACTATGTCAGGGCTTACTGTAGGTTACAGTAGTACAGCTGGGTTTGTGTTTGTTACTATGTCAGGGCTTACTGTAGGTTACAGTAGTACAGCTGGGTTTGTTACTATGTCAGGGCTTACTGTAGGTTACAGTAGTACAGCTGGGTTTAAAGCCTGATGCTATGCAGTAGATTAGAACCATCCAAGACTGTTCTACTGTGATGTATTGGTGTGTACACTCAGCTGACACGTCACATACACTAACACCTTCCACAGCTCAGCTGGACCTGAAGACTTGCACTTTCATTTGACAATAGTGTTTTACAAAGTACCCCCCATATTTGTTTTGAACTCTTTGGAGGGCAAACACTGGATTTCAACTTTGGTCAAACATACATGGAATTTAATATAATGTAATACATATTTTAGATACATTTAAATGTTTTCACACCTCACAAACAATCAAGAATATACTACACTGAACAAAAATATAAATGCAACATGTAATGTGTTGGTTCCTGCTTCATGAGCTGAAATTAAAAATCTCAGAAATGTTCCATATGCACAAAGTTAATGAACATTTCTCCTTTGTCAAGACAATCCCTCCACCTGGACAGGCATATATCAAGAAGCTGATTAAACAGCACAATCATTACACAGGTGCACCTTGTGCTGGCAACAATAAAAGGGCACTCTTAAAAGGTGCAGTTCTGTCACACAACACAATGCCATAGATGTGTGAATTTTGAAGAAGCACGCAATTGGCATGTTGACTGCAGGAATATCCACCAGAGCTGCTGCCAGATCATTTATTTCTCTACCATAAGCTGCCTCTGTCGTTTTAGAGAATTTAGCAGTACGTCCAACCGGCCTCAAAACCGCAGCCCAGGACCTCCACATCCTGTTTCTTTACCAGCCCAGGACCTCCATATCCTGTTTCTTTACCAGCCCAGGACCTCCACATCCTGTTTCTTTACCAGCCCAGGACCTCCATATCCTGTTTCTTTACCAGCCCAGGACCTCCATATCCTGTTTCTTTACCAGCCCAGGACCTCCACATCCGGCTTCTTCACCTGCGGGATCTTCTGTGACCAGCCATCCGGACAGCTGATGAAACTGAGGAGTATTTATGTCTGTAATAAAGCCCTTTTGTGTGGAAAAACGAATTCTGATTGGCTCACCCCTGCCCAGTCATATGAAATCCATAGATTAGGGCCTAATGAATATTTCAATTGACTAATTTCCCTATATGAACTGTAAGCATTTCACGTTAAGGTCGCGTACAAAGCTCGCCCTCACTTGGCAAATCTGACCATAATTCTTATCCTCCGGATTTTTGCTTACAAGCAAAAATTAAAGCAGGAAGCACCAGTAACTCGGTCTATTAAAAGGTGATCAGATGAAGCAGATGCTAAACAACAGGAATGTTTTGCTAGTACATACTGGAATATGTTCCGGGATTCTTCTGATGGCATTGAGGAGTACACCACATCAGTCACTGGCTTTAAAAAAAAAGTGCATAGAGGACGTGGTCCCCACAGTGACTGTACGTACATACCCAAACCAGAAGTCATGGACTGTAGGCAATATTCACACTGAGCTAAAGAGAGAGCTGCCCCTTTCAAGGAGTATGACTAACCCAGAAGCTTATAAGAAATCTCACACTGCCCTCCGACGAACCATCAAACAGGCAAATCGTCAATACAGGACTAAGATCTAATCCTACTGCACTGAGGCAGGGCTTGCAAACCATTACAGACTACAAACGCAAGCACAGCCAAGAGCTGCCCAGTGACATGAACCTACCAGACGACCTAAACTACTTCTATGCTCGCTTCAAGGCAAGTAACACTGAAGCATGCATGAGAGCACCAGCTGTTCCAGATGGCTGTGTAATCTCGCTCTCCGAAGCTGATGTGAGTAAGACCTTTAAACAGGTAAACATTCACAAGGCCGCAGGGCCAGACGGATTGCCAAGACTTGTACTCCGAGCATGCGCTAACCAACTGGTAACCTGCCTAACTGACTACAGACCCGTAGCACTCACGTCTGTAGACATGAAAGGCTTTGAAAGGCTGATCATGGCTCACATCAACACCATTATCCCAGAAACCCTAGACCCACTCCAATGTGCATACCGCACCAACAGATCCACAGATGATGCAATCTCTATTGGCACTCCACATAGCCCTTTCACCCTGGACAAAAGGAATGACTGCACGGCCAGGCACAACTCCAACACCATCATTAAGTTCGCTGACGACATCATTGGTAGGCCTGATCACTGACAACGATGAGACAGACTATAGGGAGGTTAGACACTTGACCGTGTGGTGCAAGGACAACAACCTCTCCCTCAACGTGATCAAGACAAAAGGAGATGATTGTGGACTACAGGAAAAGGAGGACTGAGCACGCCCCCATTCTCATCGACGGGGCTGTAGTGGAGCAGGTTGAGAGCTTCAAGTTCCTTGGCGTCCACATCACCAACAAACTAACATTGTCCAAGCACACTAAGACAGTCGTGAAGAGGGCACGACAAAACCTATTCCCCCTCAGGAGACTGAAAAGATTTGGCATGGGTCCTCAGATCCTCAAAAGGTTCTACAGCCGCACCATCCTGACGGGTTGCATCACTGCCTGGTATGGCAACTGCTCGCCTCCGACCCCAAGGCACTACAGAGGGTAGTGCGAACGGCCCAGTACATCACCGGGGCCAAGCTTCCTGCAATCCAGGACCTCTATACCAGACGGTGTCAGAAGAAGCCCTGAAAATTGTCAAAGACTCCAGCCACCCTAGTCATAGATGGTTCTCTCTGCTACCGCACGGCAAGCGGTACCGGATTGCCAAGTCTAGATCCAAGAGTCTTCTAGACAGATTCTACCCCCAAGCCATAAGACTCCTGAACAGCTAATCAAATGGCTACCCAGACTACTCGCATTGCCATTCACCGCATGTGACAAATACATTTTGATTTGAAAAAGTTGCGTTTGTTCAGAATATATTACATGTTATCATAAAACTTGTATTTATTTATTTACAAAGTACTTTTCGAATTACCATAGTTACTCCTAACATCACGTATAGTATATTTTGAAGAGAATAGGTCCCTTTGTGAAACAAAAAAATGCAACGTAAAAACAACAAAATCTCAGTTTTCAGTAACATTTAAGAGTCTCATGTTAAGAATATTGACACAACATAAGATTGTAAAGTTTAAGACGAGAATATGATATAATTTACAATAAATGTTAAACATGGACCCTTATTCCCTTTGTGGTAAAATCTGGTTGGCTCAGAGCAAAGATGTAGCAACGCCACTCCTTCTGTCATAAACCCGTGCTCTATGTCATAAACCCGTGCTCTATGTCATAAACCCGTGCTCTATGTCATAAACCCGTGCTCTATGTCATAAACCTGTGCTCTATGTCATAAACCCGTGCTCTATGTCATAAACCCGTGCTCTGTGTCATAAACCTCTGCTCTGTGTCATAAACCTCTGCTCTGTGTCATAAACCTGTGCTCTATGTCATAAACCCGTGCTCTATGTTATAAACCCGTGCTCTATGTCATAAACCTCTGCTCTGTGTCATAAACCTGTGCTCTATGTCATAAACCCGTGCTCTATGTCATAAACCCGTGCTCTATGTCATAAACCCGTGCTCTATGTCATAAACCCGTGCTCTATGTCATAAACCTCTGCTCTGTGTCATAAACCTCTGCTCTGTGTCATAAACCTGTGTTCTATGTCATAAACCCGTGCTCTATGTTATAAACCCGTGCTCTATGTCATAAACCTCTGCTCTGTGTCATAAACCTGTGCTCTATGTCATAAACCCGTGCTCTATGTTATAAACCCATGCTCTATGTTATAAAACACAGTAAATTGTTCTTTGTTATTGTGCTGTTTTTGCCAAGCAAAACCATTGATCCAGGGTTATGCGCTCCAGTTAAGGCAAGTCCCGATGTGTGTTAATGATATCCACACTCTTTCAGTGCAGTCAGAGGTTCTCCACATGGTGACTGCTCTCTTCACCCCATTGCCCCCTCTTCGCCCCATTGCCCCCTCTTCGCCCCATTGCCCCTCTTCGCCCCATTGCCCCCTCTTCGCCCCATTGCCCCCTCTTCACCCCATTGCCCCCTCTTCACCCCATTGCCCCCTCTTCGCCCTTTCACTTGCCCCCTCTTCGCCCTTTCACTTGCCCCCTCTTCCTCTCCCGGCTCCTACTTTCTCTCATCCACCCTATAAAACATGCAGATCAGTGCATCAGTCTAATCAATTCAAGCGATGCATCCCAAATTGCCCCCTATTCCCTATATAGTGCACTTCTTTTGACCAGGGCTCTATAGGGAAGAGGGTGCAATTTGCAAACCAATCCTACGGGTCCTATTCAGGTTGCCTTGAGTGAAGAGGAGGTATTTACTCCAACATGGCATCCAGTTGGTGGGCGAGGTCATCAAACATGTTGCCGATGTCATCCAGGATATTCCCTGCTGCTTTCACTGTGCTGCTGCCACTGGGAAAGAAAGAGGAGAGTGTTAACACAGTGTCTGTGTGTGTGTGTGTGTCTGCCTGTACGTGTGTGTGTGTGTGTGTCTGCCTGCACGTGTCGTGTGTGTGTGTGTGTCTGCCTGCACGTGTGTGTGTGTGTCTGCCTGCACGTGTGTGTGTGTCTGCCTGCACGTGTCTGTGTGTGTGTGTGTCTGCCTGTACGTGTGTGTGTGTGTGTCTGCCTGCACGTGTGTGTGTGTGTGCCTGTCTGCCTGTACGTGTGTGTGTGTGTGTCTGCCTGTACGTGTGTGTGTGTGTGTGTCTGCCTGTACGTGTGTGTGTGTGTGTCTGCCTGCACGTGTGTGTGTGTGTGTCTGCCTGTGTGTGTGTGTCTGCCTGCACGTGTCTGTGTGTGTGTGTCTGCCTGCACGTGTCTGTGTGTGTGTGTGTCTGCCTGCACGTGTGTGTGTCTGCCTGCACGTGTCTGTGTCTGCCTGCACGTGTGTGTGTGTGTCTGCCTGCACGTGTCTGTGTGTGTCTGCCTGCACGTGTGTGTGTGTGTCTGCCTGCACGTGTCTGTGCACGTGTCTGTCTGCCTGCACGTGTGTGTGTGTGTGTCTGCCTGCACGTGTGTGTGTGTGTGTCTGCCTGCACGTGTCTGTGTGTGTGTGTGTCTGCCTGCACGTGTGTGTGTGTCTGTGTGTGTGTGTCTGCCTGCACGTGTGTGTGTGTGTCTGCCTGCACGTGTGTGTGTGTCTGCCTGCAAGTGTGTGTGTGTCTGCCTGCAAGTGTGTGTGTGTCTGCCTGCACGTGTCTGTGTGTGTGTGTGTCTGCCTGCACGTGTGTGTGTGTGTCTGCCTGCACGTGTCTGTGTGTGTGTCTGCCTGCACGTGTCTGTGTGTGTGTCTGCCTGCACGTGTCTGTGTGTGTGTGTGTCTGCCTGCACGTGTGTGTGTGTGTCTGCCTGCACGTGTCTGTGTGTGTGTGTGTCTGCCTGCACGTGTGTGTGTGTGTCTGCCTGCACGTGTGTGTGTGTGTGTCTGCCTGCAAGTGTGTGTGGGTCTGCCTGCACGTGTGTGTGTGTGTGTGTGTCTGCCTGCACGTGTGTGTGTGTGTCTGCCTGCACGTGTGTGTGTGTGTCTGCCTGCACGTGTGTGTGTGTGTGTGTGTCTGCCTGCACGTGTGTGTGTGTCTGCCTGTACGTGTGTGTGTCTGCCTGTACGTGTGTGTGTCTGCCTGTACGTGTGTGTGTGTCTGCCTGTACGTGTGTGTGTGTGTCTGCCTGCACGTGTGTGTGTGTCTGCCTGTACGTGTGTGTGTGTGTCTGCCTGCACGTGTGTGTGTGTGTCTGCCTGTACGTGTGTGTGTGTGTCTGCCTGTACGTGTGTGTGTGTGTCTGCCTGCACGTGTGTGTGTCTGCCTGCACGTGTGTGTGTGTGTGTGTGTCTGCCTGCACGTGTGTGTGTGTGTGTGTGTCTGTCTGCCTGCACGTGTGTGTGTGTGTGTCTTACCCGTCAGTGCAGTCATCCTGAGACGTTTTCTCTCTACAACTTTCAGCGCTGCCTCCAGTGACGTGTTGGTCTCAACCAGCCTCCTCTGAACCAACACCTCCGAGCAGGCCTCACCATCCTGGGCCTTTCCTGCTCTCCCTGCCTGGCCCGGAGGCACCAAGGTGCGGTAGGATGGAGCGCGGGTTGCCTGGGCTGTAGGGGCTGAGGTTATGGATGAGCTGAGCTGGGGAAGTGTAGAGGCAGAGACAGTAGCAGGCATCTGATTCGTTGGCCTGGATGTTACTGTTCTCTGCTGAATGCCTGCTTTGGTTGCTGTTACTGGTTTCTGTGGATTGCCTGGTATACAGGTGGTTGTGTGTGTATTTTGACTGGATGTTATATGGTTCTGTGTGCTGCCTGTCACTGTCTTCTGTTGACTGGCTGTTATAGGGGTGAGGACAGGTTTGAGGACAGGGCTGGTTGGTTTGGAGGACAGGGGTGGTTTCTGGCCTTTCCCTGTCGATTCTGTTCTCTGTAAACAGCTCCCTGACTTCACACCTGCTTCCTCCTCTTGCTTTTCTCCGTTTGTGTGTGTGTGGAAGCCGTTGGACCGGCTGTGTGTGTGTGGCTGTGTGTGTCCGTCGTCCAGTGTGTGTGTTTCCCGGTCTTTGGGCTGATGCCGTCGTTTGACCGTGTCCGACTCTTTGAGGTTGAACTCAGGGACCCCTAAGGACTTTGGGGCCTGCATTTTTGGGTCTTCTGGAGAAGCCTGGGGTTGGATTTCAGGGTCTGACTGGAAGCCTGCTCCCATCCTGGGCCGCTGTTTGATGGTGAGGTTGCCCTCCTCCGCAAAAGGGAGGTTCTCATTGGAGCTACTCTGAGGTGATGTAGAGCTTTCCAATACTGAACCATCCTTCCTCACTCTCTCCTCCTCTTCTGGGCTTTTCTCTATCCCTCCATCTCTATCCCTCCGCTCGCCACCCATCCTCCTCAGGCCTCCCAGCCCCACAGCGGGTACAGGTTTGTGGGAGGCGGGGTGGGGGTGCGAGGGGAGGGTAACGCTACCCCCTTAGAGGGCTGCCCCGGGCCTGGACCCCTGTAGCCTGGCTGCGATGCTTCTCACACTGCCTGCACTCTCTGTCTCCACCCCTCCCACCTCCACCTGCCCTGCCACCACTGCCACTCCTGATTCACTGGCCTGGCTGCCACTCACCGAGCTCATCCTCTTAGGTGGTGGTGGGGGCGGGCCTTTGCGGCGAGAGCGGACAGCGAATGAGTGGCTCCGGCTGATGTGGCGTTGGACGGCGGAGGAATTTGATTGGCCGCAGCCTGTTTTGCGTCCTAGTGTTGCGTACGAGGGCATGGTCACCGGAGGGACGGATTTCTGCAGCGATGACTCGTCGTCTTCCGGTTCCCCATCTGACAGGGCGTAGCGGGACAGACTCTGGGTGCGTTTCTTGAAAGCCTCTGTGTTGAGGCCTTGTCCTGGGAGGGGGATTGCTCCAGCCTGGGGCTTGGGTAGACCACGTTGGCACAGATAGGTGCCTCCTTCCTGGGTGTGAAGGTAGTTGAAGGCCCTCTGTGTGGGGGAGGCCTGGGGAGAGGAGAAGGGGTGGGGGTGGGCAAGGGGCTTGCAAGGTTTGGGTTTACTATGCACGGCTGGGTAGGCGAAGCGGGGCATCGAGCTGGGGGTGAGAGGAGGGGTGAGGGGGGTGATGGGTAGTTTAGTGGGTGGCTGAGGGTGGCGCTTCTGGTCTGGCCACACCTCTGTGAGTCTCTGTCGGTCTCTCCCTGGACTACCTCCTCCCCCTGTCTCCTTCCCCCTCCTCCCCCTGTCTCCTTCCCCCTCCTCCCAAGCTTTCGTCCGAGCGACTGTGCACTCCAGCCGATGCCAGAGTCTGTTGGTGAAGCTCTTGGGAATATCCCGTAAAATTTCCCGATTTTCCAGAATTCCGATTTACCAGAGTTCCGATGCTCTCCTGGCTAATGCTCTCCCTCACACCCATCCCAAACCCCCCTCTCTCCACTCCTCCTCCTGCTGCCCTCCCCATCATGGTGTTCTGTACCTCTGTGCTCAGCTCGCTGTCATGGAATGAGGGGAAGGGTGTCCTGGGGTGTGAGGGGAAAGGGGCAGCAGTCGTAGGGGATCTCGGGGGGCTCAATAGCCACTGTGGTAGGTTTATGCCGGAGCGTGTCGGAGCCGTTGGCATGGTGACGAGAACGATGCAGGTCACATAAACGCTTCACGGCTAACATCAGCTTCTTCTGATGACCTGAGAGAGACAGAAAACACAAATGCTAGGAAACAAAGAACTTCATGAACAGTTATTTTTGTATACAAGTGGTTAAAAAGGTTGCTGATTGGTTGTCAACAGCAAGGCTGTCATATTGAAAAGGGGGTGTGTCCGAGAGGTCTCACATACACTGCTGACACACAGATGCACTTAAACTAAACAATGTGACCTTGCAATGTGAAGAGTGTGATGATTTCTTACCCAGCTTGGTGATTCCTATCTCTGATAAGTCCTCCCAGGTGATATCTTTGACGATGCTGATGGTGTCATAACCATTCTCACACAGTCTCTTCTGGTACTGAGGGAGACCGATCGCACTCAACCACTCTGACAGCTCAGACTGACAGAGAGAGAGGGAGAGATGGGGAGAGAGAAAAACTAAAATAAAGCATTTATTACATTTAATTCAATTGGAGAGAGAGAGATGGACAGAGAGAGAGAGATGGACAGAGAGGGAGGAGAGAGATGGACAGAGAGAGAGAGATGGACAGAGAGGGAGGAGAGAGATGGACAGATAGAGAGAGATGGACAGAGAGGGAGGAGAGAGATGGACAGAGGGAGGAGAGAGATGGACAGAGGAGAGAGAGATGGACAGAGAGAGAGAGAGATGGACAGAGAGAGAGAGAGATGTACAGAGAGAGAGAGAGATGTACAGAGAGAGAGAGAGAGAGAGAGAGAGAGAGAGAGAGATGTACAGAGAGAGAGAGAGATGGACAGAGAGAGAGAGAGATGGACAGAGAGAGAGAGAGATGGACAGAGAGAGAGAGAGATGGACAGAGAGAGAGAGAGATGTACAGAGAGAGAGAGAGATGTACAGAGAGAGAGAGAGATGGAGAGAGAGAGAGAGAGAGAGAGAGAGAGATGTACAGAGAGAGAGAGAGATGGACAGAGAGAGAGAGATGGACAGAGAGAGAGAGAGAGAGAGAGAGAGAGATGGACAGAGAGAGAGAGAGATGGACAGAGAGAGAGAGAGATGGACAGAGAGAGAGAGATGGACAGAGAGAGAGAGAGATGTACAGAGAGAGAGAGAGATGTACAGAGAGAGAGAGAGATGTACAGAGAGAGAGAGAGATGGAGAGAGAGAGAGAGAGATGTACAGAGAGAGAGAGAGATGGACAGAGAGAGAGAGATGGACAGAGAGAGAGAGAGATGTACAGAGAGAGAGAGATGTACAGAGAGAGAGAGAGATGTACAGAGAGAGAGAGATGGATGGAGAGAGAGAGAGAGATGTACAGAGAGAGAGAGAGATGTACAGAGAGAGAGAGATGGACAGAGAGATGGAGAGAGAGAGAGAGAGATGGACAGAGAGCGAGAGAGATGGACAGAGAGAGAGAGAGATGGACAGAGAGAGAGAGATGGACAGAGAGAGAGAGAGATGGACAGAGAGAGAGAGAGATGTACAGAGAGAGAGAGAGAGAGAGAGAGAGAGAGATGTACAGAGAGAGAGAGAGACAGAGAGATGGACAGAGAGAGAGAGAGAGATGGACAGAGAGAGAGAGAGATGGACAGAGAGAGAGAGAGATGGACAGAGAGAGAGAGAGATGTACAGAGAGAGAGAGAGATGTACAGAGAGAGAGAGAGAGAGAGAGAGATGTACAGAGAGAGAGAGAGACAGAGAGATGGACAGAGAGAGAGAGAGAGATGGACAGAGAGAAAACGCAGAATGACAGAGTGACGGTGAGCTTGTTGACCAATAGTTGTACGACAAAAGACAGTTCCTGCTGATTGTAAAGCTCTATATGAAACATGAAGAACTAATTATTATTCCCGACAGACTACTGCACAACTCTCTCTTTCAGTGTCAAAGGCCTGTCGTCATCAGCCAGAGACTGTGTACAGGGTTCAAAGGTCATGTGACAGTCTCTTACAGGGACGTAGTCAGGCAGCCACTCTGGGACGTTCAGGTTGCCTATCTCCATGGAGATCTTCTTTCGGTGGCCTGGTTTGGTCACACCGATGGCAGTCAGGTCCTGGACAGACATACACCAGGTTAAGAAACCCCACGAGTCGGCTGTCAATCAGAAAAATGACTACAGAATACATTTATCCATGCTCATTTATTTTGTTGACCTAAAAAATAACCAGAGGTAAATGTGGAATACGTTTGTTTTAAATCTCATTGCCGCAAAAAGAGACATTGTAGAGATGTGTGTGTGTTAATATCTCACTTGCTCTCAAATGTGTCAATCAATTAAGCGTAATCAATAAATGTATGATAATCCGGCGTCTGACCTCTGGGGTCATCCTACTGACAGTAAGTACATCGTATCCTGCTGTGAGGAAGTTAGCAGTGTAGCTCTCCAGCTGGAACTCACACAGCCATTGGTAGATGGCCTCAGAGTCCTATAGACAGAGAACAGAGGGTTATCACACAGACATGAACGGACAGACAGACTGACCCACACCATATTCAACTTACGCTGCCCACCAGGACCATGTCTGAACACATGAAGCCACTCTGCTCCCCCAAACGAGTACCACCACTGACTTGACGACTCTGACCACCTGGGGGGAGGAGGAGGAGAGAGGAGGAGAGAGAGAGAGAGAGAGAGAGAGAGAGAGAGAGAGAGAGAGAAAGAGAGAGAGAGAGAGAGAGAGAGAGAGAGAGAGACAGAGAGAGAAAGAGAGAGAGAGAGAGAGAGAGAGAGAGAGAGAGAGAGAGAGAGAGAGAGATTACAGCCTTTACCAAATGAAATGTTCACAGCTAACAGCTAACAGCTAACAGCTAACAGCTAACAGCAGGAGGAAGGCCTGAGGTGAAGGTGTATTATCTCGTAGATCTGAGGTGCCAGTCAACAGACCGATGTCAGATTACTGAAGCCTCTCTCCTCTCTCTATGGTTTTGACCCCCTCTACTCCCTCAATCCAAACAGGTCAGAGCCCCCATCCCCCGATCCCTCTTCAGAGTGAAGCACCTGAGAGAACGGTCTAGAACAAGACATAGAGACCCCTCTGTACACAGCTCATCAATCATCTACCCTACATCCAAAACACACTTACGCTTCTACTCTCAAGGCAGAGACAGAGAGAGACAGAGAGAGACAGAGAGAGAGAGACAGAGAGACAGACAGAGAGAGAGACAGACAGAGAGATAGAGAGAGACAGACAGAGAGAGAGAGAGAGACAGACACAGAGAGGGACAGAGAGACAGAAACAGTACACTGTATCTAGAAGCTGAGTATAGCAGTAAAGTGAAACACAGACAGACACAGAGACAGAGACACAGAGAGAGACAGAGAGACAGACAGAGAGACAGAAACAGTACACTGTATCTAGAAGCTGAGTATAGCAGTAAAGTGAAACACAGACAGACACAGAGAGAGACAGAGAGACAGAGATACAGAGAGAGAGACACAGAGAGAGACAGAGAGAGAGACACAGAGAGAGACAGAGAGACATACAGAGAGACAGAAACAGACACAGAGAGAGACAGAGAGAGAGAAACAGACACAGAGAGAGACAGAGAGACAGACAGAGAGACAGAGACACAGTGAGAGACAGAGAGACAGACAGACACAGAGACAGAGACACAGTGAGAGACAGAGAGACAGACAGAGAGACAGAAACAGTACACTGTATCTAGAAGCTGAGTATAGCAGTAAAGTGAAACACAGACAGACACAGAGACAGAGACACAGTGAGAGACAGAGAGACAGACAGAGAGACAGAAGCAGTACACTGTATCTAGAAGCTGAGTATAGCAGTAAAGTGAAACACAGACAGACACAGAGAGAGACAGAGAGAGACAGAGATACAGAGAGAGAGACACAGAGAGAGACAGAGAGAGAGACACAGAGAGAGACAGAGAGAGAGACACAGAGAGAGACAGAGAGAGACAGAGAGACAGAAACAGACACAGAGAGAGACAGAGAGAGAGAAACAGACACAGAGAGAGACAGAGAGACAGACAGAGAGACAGAGACAGAGACACAGTGAGAGACAGAGAGACAGACAGACACAGAGACAGAGACACAGTGAGAGACAGAGAGACAGACAGAGAGACAGAAACAGTACACTGTATCTAGAAGCTGAGTATAGCAGTAAAGTGAAACACAGACAGACACAGAGACAGAGACACAGTGAGAGACAGACAGAGAGTCTGTCTGAGAGATCACACAGAGTTCAGAGTTCAGAGTTCAGAGTGTATGAGAACTTCATCTGTTTACTACTGCATAAACAGTGTTCTGTGATTTCATCAGACTAAATGTATCCTGTTAAGGTTTTTCCCTGGTTAGTCTGTCCTTATGTTTAGTATATGTTTTAAACTTGCTTATTTTAATGTGGGATTTTATTATTACAATTAATCTTGTATGTGAAGTGACTTTGGGTATCTTGAAAAGTGATTCAAATTACAATGAACCAGAATGACAAATGGTTTTGAACGTATTGATGACTTGACATGTATAAGGAATCCATATGATGGGGTCAATGAAGGGTGAATCGGGACGTGGTGTATGGAAAGTTACTGAGTGAGACAAGGTGTAGAAAGTTCATATTCTGTTCCATGTTTCTAAAGAGGAAGTGAAGGGCAATAGTTCGTCTCTGATAAGGCAGGCCAGCTGAGGAACTAGGGAGGAGCGAGGAATTCAACAGTCTAGTGCGTCTCTGATAAGGCAGGCCAGCTGAGGAACTAGGGAGGAGCGAGGAATTCAACAGTCTAGTTCGTCTCTGATAAGGCAGGCCAGCTGAGGAACTAGGGAGGAGCGAGGAATTCAACAGTCTAGATAGTCTCTGATAAGGCAGGCCAGCTGAGGAACTAGGGAGGAGCGAGGAATTCAACAGTCTAGATAGTCTCTGGTAAGGCAGGCCAGCTGAGGAACTAGGGAGGAGCGAGGAATTCAACAGTCTAGTTAGTCTCTGGTAAGGCAGACCAGCTGAGGAATTCAACAGTCTAGTTCGTCTCTGATAAGGCAGGCCAGATGAGGAACTAGGGAGGAGCGAGGAATTCAACAGTCTAGTTCGTCTCTGATAAGGCAGGCCAGCTGAGGAACTAGGTAGGAGCGAGGAATTCAACAGTCTAGTTCGTCTCTGATAAGGCAGGCCAGCTGAGGAACTAGGGAGGGAGGAATTCAACAGTCTAGATAGTCTCTGATAAGGCAGGCCAGCTGAGGAACTAGGGAGGAGCGAGGAATTCAACAGTCTAGATAGTCTCTGGTAAGGCAGGCCAGCTGAGGAACTAGGGAGGAGCGAGGAATTCAACAGTCTAGATAGTCTCTGGTAAGGCAGGCCAGCTGAGGAACTAAGGAGGAGCGAGGAATTCAACAGTCTAGATAGTCTCTGATAAGGCAGGCCAGCTGAGGAACTAGGGAGGAGCGAGGAATTCAACAGTCTAGTTAGTCTCTGGTAAGGCAGACCAGCTGAGGAATTCAACAGTCTAGATAGTCTCTGATAAGGCAGGCCAGCTTAGGAACTAGGGAGGAGCGAGGAATTCAACAGTCTAGTTCGTCTCTGATAAGGCAGGCCAGCTGAGGAACTAGGGAGGAGCGAGGAATTCAACAGTCTAGTTCGTCTCTGATAAGGCAGGCCAGCTGAGGAACTAGGGAGGAGCGAGGAATTCAACAGTCTAGTTAGTCTCTGGTAAGGCAGACCAGCTGAGGAATTCAACAGTCTAGATAGTCTCTGATAAGGCAGGCCAGCTTAGGGACTAAGGAGGAGCGAGGAATTCAACAGTCTAGATAGTCTCTGATAAGGCAGGCCAGCTGAGGAATTCAACAGTCTAGTTCGTCTCTGATAAGGCAGGCCAGCTGAGGAACTAGGGAGGAGCGAGGAATTTGGCTCGTGGTCAAGTCAACAGATGAAGTGAGAAGAAACCTCTGGGAGGGGGACCAGAGGGGCCCACCACAACAACCCTCCTACTACAGTTCTTTATCACACAGAGGGGCCCACCCCAACAACCCTCCTACTACAGTCCTATCTCATACAGAGGGGCCCACCACAACAACCCTCCTACTACAGTCCTATCTCATACAGAGGGGCCCACCACAACAACCCTCCTACTACAGTCCTATCTCATACAGAGGGGCCCACCACAACAACCCTCCTACTACAGTCCTATCTCATACAGAGGGGCCCACCACAACAACCCTCCTACTACAGTCCTATCTCATATGGAGGGGCCCACCACAACAACCCTCCTACTACAGTCCTATCTCACACAGAGGGGCCCACCACAACAACCCTCCTACTACAGTCCTTTATCACACACATACACTTCCACACCCGACCAAGGTTCTAGCATCAGGCAGGGCCATGACTACACCAATGAGAGGAACCAGTGAGAGGAAATTAAGTTCCTGCCTAGCAACAGAGATGTATTGGCTGTCTAGACGTGTAATGAGTTAACCCCACTATTAGGAGGTTTTTAACATATGTTCATGTTTTGTCTTTGCAGCTGTATGACCCAGTTGGTGAATAAAGTTGGTTTGAGTTTTGTCTAGTCGTCCGTTTGTTCAGAACTTAACAATGGCAAACGTCTCCAGTAAAACTACAACCACAGTAAAGTAACAGAGCAATAACTGTGTCAGCTCCAGAGAAGGTGACAGTAGTGAGTTCAGGCCTTCCTCAACAGAACACGCATCTCTATTCTCTCTCTCCTCTGGTCCTTCTATAAAGAGCTGAGCTTCTGTCTATGTCCCAAATGGAACACTATTTATTCATCAAAGTAAATCTAGAATCGGCTTCCTATTTCGCAACAAAGCCTCCTTCACTCACGCCGCCAAACATACCCTCGTAAAACTGACCATCCTACCGATCCTCAACTTTGGTGATGTCATTTATAAATTAGGCTCCAACACTCTACTCAGCAAATTGGATGCAGTCTATCACAGTGCCATACGTTTCGTCACCAAACCCCATATACTACCCACCACTGCGACCTGTACGCTCTCGTCGGCTGGTCCTCGCCTCATATTCGTCGCCAGACCCACTGGCTCAGGTCATCTATAAGTCTTTGCTAGGTAAAGCCCCGCCTTATCTCAGCTCACTGGTCACCATAACAACACCCACCCGCAGCACACGCTCCAGCAGGTATATACTGGTCAACCCCAAAGCGAACACCTACTTTGGCTGCCTTTCCTTCCAGTTCTCTGCTGTTAATGACTGGAACGAATTGCAAAAATCACTGAAGCTGGAGACTCATATCTCCCTCTTTTACTTGAAGCATCAGCTATCTGAGCAGCTAACCGATCTCTGCAGCTGTACATAGTCCATTTGTAAATAGCCCACCCAATCTACCTCCCCCATCACCATATTGTTTTTATTTACTTTGCTGCTCTTTTACACACCAGTATCACTACTTACACACCATCATCTGCTCATTTATCACTCCAGTGTTAATCTGCTAAATTGTAACTATTCGCTCCTATGGCCTATTTATTGCCTCCCTCCTCATGCCTTTTGCACACACTGTATATAGACTTTCTTTTTGTTCTACTGTATTATTGACTGTATGTTTGTTTACTCCATGTGTAACTCTGTGTTGTTGTATGTGTCGAACTGCTTTGCTTTATCTTGGCCAGGTCGCAGTTGTAAATGAGAACTTGTTCTCAACTAGCTTACCTGGTTAAATAAAGGAAATGTATTTTTATGAAATATATATATTTTTTTTAACTATATAAAGCACTACTTTTGGCCCTATTAAGGGCCTAGGGTGCCATCTGGGACTCTTATGTTTTGCAGTGAGGTAAGTTGGTCTATAGTGAGGAGATCCTTGTCTATACTGGTTGGTGTAGAGGTAAGTTGGTCTATAGTGAGGAGATCCTTGTCTATACTGGTTGGTGTAGAGGTAAGTTGGTCTATAGTGAGGAGATCCTTGTCTATGCTGGTTGGTGGAGAGGTAAGTTGGTCTATAGTGAGGAGATCCTTGTCTATACTGGTTGGTGGAGAGGTAAGTTGGTCTATAGTGAGGAGATCCTTGTCTATACTGGTTGGTGTAGAGGTAAGTTGGTCTATAGTGAGGAGATCCTTGTCTATACTGGTTGGTGTAGAGTGAGTTGGTCTATAGTTGTCTATACTGGTTGGTGGAGAGGTGATCTTGGTCTATAGTGGTCTATACTGGTTGGTGTAGAGGTGAGTTGGTCTATAGTTGTCTATACTGGTTGGTGTAGAGGTAAGTTGGTCTATAGTTGTCTATACTGGTTGGTATAGAGGTGAGTTGGTCTATAGTTGTCTATACTGGTTGGTGTAGAGGTAAGTTGGTCTATAGTTGTCTATACTGGTTGGTATAGAGGTGAGTTGGTCTATAGTTGTCTATACTGGTTGGTATAGAGGTAAGTTGGTCTATAGTGAGGAGTCTATACTGGTTGGTATAGAGGTGAGTTGTCTATACTGGTTGGTGTAGAGAGGTAAGTTGGTCTATAGTTGTCTATACTGGTTGGTGGAGAGGTGAGTTGGTCTATAGTTGTCTATACTGGTTGGTGGAGAGGTGAGTTGGTCTATAGTTGTCTATACTGGTTGGTGGAGAGGTGAGTTGGTCTATAGTTGTCTATACTGGTTGGTGGAGAGGTGAGTTGGTCTATAGTTGTCTATACTGGTTGGTGGAGAGGTGAGTTGGTCTATAGTTGTCTATACTGGTTGGTGGAGAGGTGAGTTTGTCTACTGGTTGGTGTAGAGGTGAGTTGTCTATACTGGTTGGTTGGTATAGTGGTGAGTTGGTCTATAGTTGTCTATACTGGTTGGTGTAGAGGTAAGTTGGTCTATAGTTGTCTATACTGGTTGGTATAGAGGTGAGTTGGTATAGAGGTAAGTTGGTCTATAGTGAGGAGATCCTTGTCTATACTGTTGTACTGGTTGGTGGAGAGGTGAGTTGGTCTATAGTTGTCTATACTGGTTGGTGTTGTCTATACTGGTTGGTATAGAGGTAAGTTGGTCTATAGTTGTCTATACTGGTTGGTGTAGAGGTGAGTTGGTCTATAGTTGTCTATACTGGTTGGTGGAGAGGTGAGTTGGTTGGTCTATAGTTGTCTATATACTGGTTGGTGGAGAGGTGAGTTGGTCTATAGTTGTCTATACTGGTTGGTGGAGAGGTGAGTTGGTCTATAGTTGTCTATACTGGTTGGTGGAGAGGTGAGTTGGTCTAGTTGGAGGAGATAGTGTCTATACTGGTTGGTGAGATCTATAGTTGTCTATACTGGTTGGTGTAGAGGTGAGTTGGTCTATAGTTGTCTATACTGGTTGGTGTAGAGGTGAGTTGGTCTATAGTTGTCTATACTGGTTGGTGTAGAGGTGAGTTGGTCTATAGTTGTCTATACTGGTTGGTGTAGAGGTGAGTTGGTCTATAGTTGTCTATACTGGTTGGTATAGAGGTGAGTTGGTCTATAGTTGTCTATACTGGTTGGTATAGAGGTAAGTTGGTCTGTAGTGAGGAGATCCGTTGTCTATACTGGTTGGTAATAGAGGTGAGTTGGTCTATAGTTGTCTATACTGGTTGGTGGAGAGGTAAGTTGGTCTATAGTTGTCTATACTGGTTGGTATAGAGGTAAGTTGGTCTATAGTTGTCTATACTGGTTGGTGGAGAGGTGAGTTGGTCTATAGTTGTCTATACTGGTTGGTGGAGAGGTGAGTTGGTCTATAGTTGTCTATACTGGTTGGTGGAGAGGTGAGTTGGTCTATAGTGAGGAGATCCGTTGTCTATACTGGTTGGTATAGAGGTGAGTTGGTCTATAGTTGTCTATACTGGTTGGTGGAGAGGTAAGTTGGTCTATAGTTGTCTATACTGGTTGGTGGAGAGGTGAGTTGGTCTATAGTTGTCTATACTGGTGGGTGGAGAGGTAAGTTGGTCTATAGTTGTCTATACTGGTTGGTATAGAGGTGAGTTGGTCTATAGTTGTCTATACTGGTTGGTATAGAGGTAAGTTGGTCTGTAGTGAGGAGATCCTTGTCTATACTGGTTGGTGGAGAGGTAAGTTGGTCTATAGTTGTCTATACTGGTTGGTGTAGAGGTAAGTTTGTCTATAGTTGTCTATACTGGTTGGTGGAGAGGTGAGTTGGTCTATAGTTGTCTATACTGGTTGGTGGAGAGGTGAGTTGGTCTATAGTTGTCTATACTGGTTGGTGGAGAGGTGAGTTGGTCTATAGTGAGGAGATCCGTTGTCTATACTGGTTGGTATAGAGGTGAGTTGGTCTATAGTTGTCTATACTGGTTGGTGGAGAGGTAAGTTGGTCTATAGTTGTCTATACTGGTTGGTATAGAGGTAAGTTGGTCTATAGTTGTCTATACTGGTTGGTGGAGAGGTGAGTTGGTCTATAGTTGTCTATACTGGTTGGTGGAGAGGTGAGTTGGTCTATAGTTGTCTATACTGGTTGGTGGAGAGGTGAGTTGGTCTATAGTTGTCTATACTGGTTGGTGGAGAGGTAAGTTGGTCTATAGTTGTCTATACTGGTTGCTGGAGAGGTGAGTTGGTCTATAGTGAGGAGATCCGTTGTCTATACTGGTTGGTATAGAGGTGAGTTGGTCTATAGTTGTCTATACTGGTTGGTGGAGAGGTAAGTTGGTCTATAGTTGTCTATACTGGTTGGTGGAGAGGTGAGTTGGTCTATAGTTGTCTATACTGGTTGGTGGAGAGGTAAGTTGGTCTATAGTTGTCTATACTGGTTGGTATAGAGGTAAGTTGGTCTATAGTTGTCTATACTGGTTGGTATAGAGGTGAGTTGGTCTATAGTTGTCTATACTGGTTGGTATAGAGGTGAGTTGGTCTATAGTTGTCTATACTGGTTGGTATAGAGGTAAGTTGGTCTATAGTTGTTTATACTGGTTGGTATAGAGGTAAGTTGGTCTATAGTTGTCTATACTGGTTGGTATAGAGGTGAGTTGGTCTATAGTTGTCTATACTGGTTGGTGGAGAGGCAAGTTAGTCTATAGTTGTCTATACTGGTTGGTGGAGAGGTAAGTTGGTCTATAGTGAGGAGATCCGTTGTCTATACTGGTTGGTGGAGAGGTAAGTTGGTCTATAGTTGTCTATACTGGTTGGTATAGAGGTAAGTTGGTCTATAGTTGTCTATACTGGTTGGTGGAGAGGTATGTTAGTCTATAGTTGTCTATACTGGTTGGTGGAGAGGTAAGTTAGTCTATAGTTGTCTATACTGGTTGGTGGAGAGGTGAGTTGGTCTATAGTGAGGAGATCCTTGTCTATACTGGTTGGTGGAGAGGTAATTTGGTCTATAGTTGTCTATACTGGTTGGTGGAGAGGTAAGTTGGTCTATAGTGAGGAGATCAGTTGTCTATACTGGTTGGTGGAGAGGTAAGTTAGTCTATAGTTGTCTATACTGGTTGGTGGAGAGGTAAGTTAGTCTATAGTTGTCTATACTGGTTGGTGGAGAGGTAAGTTGGTCTATAGTGAGGAGATCTGTTGTCTATACTGGTTGGTGGAGAGGTAAGTTGGTCTATAGTGAGGAGATCCGTTGTCTATACTGGTTGGTATAGAGGTGAGTTGGTCTATAGTTGTCTATACTGGTTGGTATAGAGGTAAGTTAGTCTATAGTGAGGAGATCCGTTGTCTATACTGGTTGGTATAGAGGTGAGTTGGTCTATAGTTGTCTATACTGGTTGGTATAGAGGTAAGTTAGTCTATAGTTGTCTATACTGGTTGGTATAGAGGTAAGTTGGTCTATAGTTGTCTATACTGGTTGGTGGAGAGGTGAGTTGGTCTATAGTTGTCTATACTGGTTGGTGGAGAGGTGAGTTGGTCTATAGTTGTCTACACTGGTTGGTGGAGAGGTGAGTTGGTCTATAGTTGTCTATACTGGTTGGTATAGAGGTAAGTTGGTCTATAGTTGTCTATACTGAGTTGGTCTATAGTTGTCTATACTGGTTGGTGGAGAGGTGAGTTGGTCTATAGTTGTCTATACTGGTTGGTGGAGAGGTGAGTTGGTCTATAGTTGTCTATACTGGTTGGTATAGAGGTGAGTTGGTCTATAGTTGTCTATACTGGTTGGTGGAGAGGTGAGTTGGTCTATAGTTGTCTATACTGGTTGGTATAGAGGTGAGTTGGTCTATAGTTGTCTATACTGGTTGGTGGAGAGGTAAGTTGGTCTATAGTGAGGAGATCTGTTGTCTACACTGGTTGGTGGAGAGGTAAGTTAGTCTATAGTTGTCTATACTGGTTGGTGGAGAGGTAAGTTGGTCTATAGTGAGGAGGGTAACAGAAGAGAAGAGGGCAGAGCTGAAGGGTAACAGAAGAGAAGAGGGTGGGGCTGAAGGATAACAGAAGAGAAGAGGGCAGAGCTGAAGGGTAATAGAAGAGAAGAGGGTAGAGCTGAAGGGTAATAGAAGAGGGTAGAGCTGAAGGGTAACAGAAGAGGGCAGAGCTGAAGGGTAACAGAAGAGGGTAGAGCTGAAGGGTAACAGAAGAGGGTAGAGCTGAAGTATAACAGAAGAGGGCAGAGCTGAAGGGTAACAGAAGAGGGCAGAGCTGAAGGGTAACAGAAGAGGGTAGAGCTGAAGGGTAACAGAAGAGGGTAGAGCTGAAGGGTAACAGAAGAGGGTAGAGCTGAAGGATAACAGAAGAGGGTAGAGCTGAAGGGTAACAGAAGAGGGTAGAGCTGAAGGGTAACAGAAGAGGGTAGAGCTGAAGGATAACAGAAGAGGGCAGAGCTGAAGGGTAACAGAAGAGGGTAGAGCTGAAGGGTACCAGAAGAGGGTAGAGCTGAAGGGTAACAGAAGAGGGCAGAGCTGAAGGGTAACAGAAGAGAAGAGGGTAGAGCTGAAGGGTAACAGAAGAGGGTAGAGCTGAAGGGTAACAGAAGAGAAGAGGGTAGAGCTGAAGGGTAACAGAAGAGGGTAGAGCTGAAGGGTAACGGAAGAGAAGAGGGTAGAGCTGAAGGGTAACAGAAGAGGGCAGAGCTGAAGG
>NW_025746974.1:55000-60000 GCF_021184085.1 Oncorhynchus gorbuscha
GCCCACTAGTACCGCGCAACACAGCCCACTAGTACAGAGCAACACAGCCGACTAGTACCGCGCAACACAGCCCACTAGTACCGCGCAACACAGCCCACTAGTACCGCACAACACAGCACCATTGGTACCGCGCAACACAGCCCACTAGAACCGCGCAACACAGCCCACTAGTACCGAGCCACACAGCCCACTAGTACAGAGCAACACAGCCCTCTAGTACCATGCAACACAGCCCACTAGTACAGAGCAACACAGCCCTCTAGTACCATGCAACACAGCCCTCTAGTACCGTGCAACACAGCCCTCTAGTACCGTGCAACACAGCCCACTAGTACCGCGCAACACAGCCCACTAGTACAGAGCAACACAGCCCTCTAGTACCGTGCAACACAGCCCACTAGTACCGCACAACACAGCCCACTAGTACCGAGCAACACAGCCCACTAGTACAGAGCAACACAGCCCTCTAGTACCGTGCAACACCGCCCACTAGTACAGAGTAACACAGCCCACTAGTACCGCGCAACACAGCCCACTAGTACCGCGCAACACAGCCCACTAGTACAGAGCAACACAGCCCACTAGTACCGCGCAACACAGCCCACTAGTACCGCGCAACACAGCCCACTAGTACCGCACAACACAGCACCATTGGTACCGCGCAACACAGCCCACTAGAACCGCGCAACACAGCCCACTAGTACCGAGCCACACAGCCCACTAGTACAGAGCAACACAGCCCACTAGTACCATGCAACACAGCCCACTAGTACAGAGCAACACAGCCCTCTAGTACCATGCAACACAGCCCTCTAGTACCGTGCAACACAGCCCTCTAGTACCGTGCAACACAGCCCACTAGTACCGCGCAACACAGCCCACTAGTACAGAGCAACACAGCCCTCTAGTACCGTGCAACACAGCCCACTAGTACCGCACAACACAGCCCACTAGTACCGAGCAACACAGCCCACTAGTACAGAGCAACACAGCCCTCTAGTACCGTGCAACACCGCCCACTAGTACAGAGTAACACAGACCACTAGTACCGCGCAACACAGCCCACTAGTACCGCGCAACACAGCCCACTAGTACCGTGCAACACAGCCCACTAGTACCGCGCAACACAGCCCACTAGTACCATGCAACACAGCCCACTACTACAGAGCAACACAGCCCACTAGTACAGAGCAACACAGCCCACTAGTACAGAGCAACACAGCCCACTAGTACAGAGCAACACAGCCCACTAGTACCGCACAACACAGCCCACTAGTACCGCACAACACAGCCCACTAGTACATCGCAACACAGCCCACTAGTACCGTGCAACACAGCCCACTAGTACAGAGAAACACAGCCCACTAGTACAGAGCAACACAGCCCACTAGTACCGTGCAACACAGCCCACTAGTACAGAGCAACACAGCCCACTAGTACCGTGCAACACAGCCCACTAGTACCGTGCAACACAGCCCACTAGTACAGAGCAACACAGCCCACTAGTACAGAGCAACACAGCCCACTAGTACCGCACAACACAGCCCACTAGTACCGTGCAACACAGCCCACTAGTACAGAGCAACACAGCCCACTAGTACAGAGCAACACAGCCCACTAGTACCGCACAACACAGCCCACTAGTACAGAGCAACACAGCCCTCTAGTACTGTGCAACACAGCCCTCTAGTACTGTGCAACACAGCCCACTAGTACAGAGCAACACAGCCCTCTAGTACTGTGCAACACAGCCCACTAGTACCGCACAACACAGCCCACTAGTATCGAGCAACACAGCCCACTAGTACAGAGCAACACAGCCCTCTAGTACCGTGCAACACAGCCCACTAGTACAGAGTAACACAGCCCACTAGTACCACGCAACACAGCCCACTAGTACCGCGCAACACAGCCCACTAGTACCGCACAACACAGCCCACTAGTACCGCGCGACACAGCCCACTAGTACCGCGCGACACAGCCCTCTAGTACCGCGCAACACAGCCCACTAGTACCGTGCAACACAGCCCACTAGTACCGTGCAACACAGCCCACTAGTACCGTACAACACAGCCCAGTAGTACCGTGCAACACAGCCCACTAGTACCGCGCAACACAGCCCACTAGTACCATGCAACACAGCCCACTACTACAGAGCAACACAGCCCACTAGTACAGAGCAACACAGCCCACTAGTACAGAGCAACACAGCCCACTAGTACAGAGCAACACAGCCCACTAGTACCGCACAACACAGCCCACTAGTACCGCGCAACACAGCCCACTAGTACATCGCAACACAGCCCACTAGTACCGTGCAACACAGCCCACTAGTACAGAGAAACACAGCCCACTAGTACAGAGCAACACAGCCCACTAGTACCGTGCAACACAGCCCACTAGTACAGAGCAACACAGCCCACTAGTACCGTGCAACACAGCCCACTAGTACCGTGCAACACAGCCCACTAGTACAGAGCAACACAGCCCACTAGTACCGCACAACACAGCCCACTAGTACCGCACAACACAGCCCACTAGTACAGAGCAACACAGCCCACTAGTACAGAGCAACACAGCCCACTAGTACCGCACAACACAGCCCACTAGTACAGAGCAACACAGCCCACTAGTACAGAGCAACACAGCCCACTAGTACAGAGCAACACAGCCCTCTAGTACTGTGCAACACAGCCCTCTAGTACTGTGCAACACAGCCCACTAGTACAGAGCAACACAGCCCACTAGTACAGAGCAACACAGCCCTCTAGTACTGTGCAACACAGCCCACTAGTATCGAGCAACACAGCCCACTAGTACAGAGCAACACAGCCCTCTAGTACCGTGCAACACAGCCCACTAGTACAGAGTAACACAGCCCACTAGTACCACGCAACACAGCCCACTAGTACCGCGCAACACAGCCCACTAGTACCGCGCGACACAGCCCACTAGTACCGCGCGACACAGCCCACTAGTACCGCGCGACACAGCCCTCTAGTACCGCGCAACACAGCCCACTAGTACCGTGCAACACAGCCCACTAGTACCGTGCAACACAGCCCACTAGTACCGTACAACACAGCCCACTAGTACCGTGCAACACAGCCCACTAGTACAGAGCAACACAGCCCACTAGTACCGTGCAACACAGCCCACTAGTACCGCGCAACACAGCCCACTAGTACCGCGCAACACAGCCCACTAGTACCGCGCGACACAGCCCACTAGTACCGCGCGACACAGCCCACTAGTACCGCGCGACACAGCCCACTAGTACCGCGCAACACAGCCCACTAGTACCGTGCAACACAGCCCACTAGTACCGTGCAACACAGCCCACTAGTACCGTACAACACAGCCCACTAGTACCGTGCAACACAGCCCACTAGTACAGAGCAACACAGCCCACTAGTACCGTGCAACACAGCCCACTAGTACAGAGCAACACAGCCCACTAGTACCGTGCAACACAGCCCAATAGTACAGAGCAACACAGCCCACTAGTACTGCGCAACACAACCGACTAGTACCACACAACACAGCCCACTAGTACCATGCAACACAGCCCACTAGTACCACGCAACACAGCCCACTAGTACAGAGCAACACAGCCCACTAGTACAGAGCAACACAGCCCACTAGTACCATGCAACACAGCCCACTAGTACCATGCAACACAGCCCACTAGTACCACACAACACAGCCCACTAGTACCATGCAACACAGCCCACTAGTACCGTGCAACACAGCCCACTAGTACCATGCAACACAGCCCACTAGTACCGTGCAACACAGTCCACTATTACCACATAACACAGTCCACTATTACCACATAACACAGTCCACTATTACCACATAACACAGTCCACTATTACCACATAACACAGTCCACTATTACCACACAACACAGTCCACTATTACCACACAACACAGTCCATTATTACCATGTAACACAGTCCACTATTACCACATAACACAGTCCACTATTACCACATAACACAGTCCATTATTACCACATAACACAGTCCATTATTACCACATAACACAGTCCATTATTACCATGTAACACAGTCAACTATTACCACATAACACAGTCCACTATTACCACATAACACAGTCCACTATTACCACATAACACAGTCCACTATTACCACATAACACAGTCCACTATTACCACATAACACAGTCCATTATTACCACATAACACAGTCCACTATTACCACATAACACAGTCCATTATTACCACATAACACAGTCCATTATTACCACATAACACAGTCCATTATTACCACATAACACAGTCCACTATTAGCACACAGGTGTGTATTCTATAGTTAAACCAGGTTTAATGTGAAGGTGTTTATTCTACAGTTAAAACAGGTTTAATGTGAAGGTGTGTATTCTACAGTTAAACCAGGTTTAATGTGAAGGTGTGTATTCTATAGTTATACCAGGTTTAATGTGAAGGTGTGTATTCTATAGTTAAACCAGGTTTAATGTGAAGGTGTTTATTCTAGAGTTAAACCAGGTTTAATGTGAAGGTGTGTATTCTACAGTTAAACCAGGTTTAATGTGAAGGTGTGTATTCTATAGTTAAACCAGGTTTAATGTGAAGGTGTGTATTCTACAGTTAAACCAGGTTTAATGTGAAGGTGTGTATTCTACAGTTAAACCAGGTTTAATGTGAAGGTGTTTATAGCTGGTGTGTATTCTACAGTTAAACCAGGTTTAATGTGAAGGATGTGTATTCTATAGTTAAACCAGGTTTAATGTGAATGTGTGTATTCTATAGTTAAACCAGGTTTAATGTGAAGGTGTGTATTCTACAGTTAAACCAGGTTTAATGTGAAGGTGTTTATTCTAGAGTTAAACCAGGTTTAATGTGAAGGTGTGTATTCTATAGTTAAACCAGGTTTAATGTGAAGGTGTTTATTCTAGAGTTAAACCAGGTTTAATGTGAAGGTGTGTATTCTACAGTTAAACCAGGTTTAATGTGA
>NW_025746974.1:65000-67500 GCF_021184085.1 Oncorhynchus gorbuscha
CAGAGGAGAAAGAGGAGGAGAGGAGGAGAGGGCAGAGGAGAGAGGAGGAGAGGAGGAGACGGTAGTGGAGATAGAGGAGGAGAGGAGAGAAGGGCAGAGGAGAAAGATGGAGGAGAGGGAAAATAAGAGGAAGAGAGAGAGAGAAGGGAGAGAGGACGAGGAGAGGGAAGAGAAGAGGTGAGGAGTAAGAAGGAGTAGAAAAAGGAGAGGGGGAGAAGGAGAAGAGGAGAGGGGGACAAGAGGGGAGGAGATAGAAGGAGAGGGGAGGAGGAGAAGAGGAGGGGAGGAGAAGAAGATGGGGAGGAGATAAAAGGAGAGGGGAGGAGGAGAGAGGGGAGGAGAGAAGAGAGGAGAGGGAGGAGAAGAAGAGGGGGAGGAGGAGAAGAGGGGGAGGAGATAACAGGAGAGGGGGAGGGAGGAGAAGAGGGGAGGAGATAAAAGATGAAAGGAGAGGAGATGAAAGGAGAGAAGGAGAGAGGAGATGAGGAGAGGAGGAGAAAGAGAGGAGAGAGGAGGAGGAGGAGGAGAGGAGAGAGGAGAGGAGAGGAGGAGGAGAAGGAGAGGAGATGAGGAGGAGAAGGAGATGAGGAGGAGAAGGAGAGGAGATGAAAGGAGAGGAGATGAAAGGAGAGGAGGAGGAGAGGAGATTAAAGGAGAGGAGGAGGAGAGGGAGAGTAGATGAGGAGGAGAAGGAGAGGAGATGAGGAGGAGAAGGAGAGGAGATGAAAGGAGAGGAGGAGGAGAAGGAGAAGAGATGAGGAGAAGGAGAGGAGATGAAAGGAGAGAGGAGGATGAGAAGGAGAGGAGAGGAGGAGAGGAGGAGGAGAAGGAGAGGAGGAGAGGAGGAGAAGGAGAGGAGATGAGGAGGAGAAGGAGAGGGAGATGAGGAGGAGAAGGAGAGGAGATGAGGAGGAGAAGGAGAGGAGATGAAAGGAGAGGAGGAGAAGGACAGGAGATGAAAGGGAGAGGAGGAGGAGGAGATGAAAGGAGAGGAGGAGAGGAGATTAAAGGAGAGGAGGAGGAGAGGAGAGTAGATGAGGAGGAGAAGGAGAGGAGATGAGGAGGAGAAGGAGAGGAGATGAAAGGAGAGGAGGAGGAGAAGGAGAAGAGATGAGGAGAAGGAGAGGAGATGAAAGGAGAGGAGAGGAGGGGGAGTAAAATGAAGGTAGCTGGTAACTCAGCATCTTTAAAATAGGTTCAATAATCACACTGAGCTGAAGTGAAAGGGAGGCTGCAAACGGACTTTTCTAAGACCTGATATCCTGCTGACCAGATATTTCATCCCTCCATCCACAACAAAAGCAACCACTAAAGTGGCAGAAATCTGTACGATGAACCAAAGTCTCACAAATGTAGTAGAGAAGGTAGAAAAGTTGTACCCCCTGTCTCTCTCTCTCATATAGAATATGGCAGCCACATTCCCCTACAGAAGCAGAATGTGTAAGAGGGATGGAGGAAGGCTTATCCAGGGAATGTGGTGATTTAAGGCGGATGGGAATCATTAACAGCGTGTCAGAACCTCTTGAGGTTATGGGGTTCGAGGGTGGAGATCCAAGTTACGCAACGTCAACAACGCACACACACACACACACACACACACACACACACACACACACACACACACACACACACACACACACACACACACACACACACACACACACACACACACACACACACACACACACACACACACACACACACGTCAGGGACAGTCACTCCTCTCACCTGATGATGTCTTTGTGTCCGTTGCGAGCGGCCAGGTGAAGGGGCGTGTTGGAGGCATTGTCTAAACCGTCTAGCCCCTCCCCCTCCAACAGAGCTACCACCATGTTGCTGTTCAATAACAATTGAGCAACCTGAGAGAGAGAGAGAGACAGAGAGACAGAGAGAGACAGAGAGAGAGAGAGACAGAGAGAGAGACAGAGAGAGAGAGAGAGAGAGAGAGAGACAGAGAGAGACAGAGAGAGAGAGAGAGAGAGAGAGAGAGAGAGAGAGACAGAGAGAGAGAGAGAGAGAGAGAGAGAGAGAGACAGACAGACAGAGACAGAGAGAGAGAGAGAGAGAGAGAGAGAGAGAGAGAGAGAGAGACAGAGAGAGACAGAGAGAGAGAGAGACAGAGAGAGAGAGAGAGAGAGAGAGACAGAGAGAGACAGAGAGAGAGAGAGAGAGAGAGAGAGAGAGAGACAGAGAGACAGAGAGACAGAGAGAGAGAGAGAGAGAGAGAGAGAGAGAGAGAGAGAGAGAGAGAGAGACAGAGAGACAGAGAGACAGAGAGAGAGAGAGAGAGAGAGAGAGAGAGAGAGAGAGAGACAGAGAGAGAGAGAGAGAGAGAGAGAGAGAGAGAGAGAGAGAGAGAGACAGAGAGACAGAGAGAGACAGAGAGAGAGAGAGACAGAGAGAGACAGAGACAGACAGAGAGAGACAGAGAGACAGAGAGACAGACAGAGACAGAGAGACAGACAGACAGACAGAGAGACAGAGAGAGAGAGAGAGAGAG
>NW_025746974.1:70000-76709 GCF_021184085.1 Oncorhynchus gorbuscha
ATATGGAGACAGAAACATAAACCTTTTACCTTATCATAAACAGACAGAATTACTCAGTATAAGTAGACATACATGCAAATTATTAAATCCTTCCAAAAATATATTTACAAAAAGATTTAGTTATAAATTGAACTTCAATTAAATGAATTGACTCTTCACATGGGATGATTTGACTGAACAACAAAAGGGAATATTGAATGATCCCCAATGATCCATTGCATCTGCATCTGTAAAATGATAGTGTAGAAACTAAATCTTTGGTTGTCTTCCTCTCAGGCTTCCATGTCTTCTCCCTGGACCTTATCAATGTCCACCTCTTGAACATCAGACTCTGAGGCCTCATCTTCACTGTCACTTTCGAACATTGTTGAAGATGGCTCGTTGTCAGGCTCAAAAGCCTCAAATTTGCCTGGATCGTCACCCATTTGCAACCCTTGCATTGGTCAGCCTGTTGCGTCCTTTGGTGTGTGTGTTCGAAACAAGGAGACAACAGGGGAAAGAGCCTCAGATGAACAAAGTCCCTTCCACCAGTTGGCTGGTGCGTTATGTTGGCTCGCATGCCGGCAGGTAGCCTAGTGGTTCGAGCGTTGGACTAGTTAACCTGCCTGGTTCCGAGGTCATCATTGAAAAATAATAATTTATTCTTAACCGACTTGCCTAGTTAATTAAAGATAAAATAAAAAAATATTGCATCCCCATCCCAAAGCCCTTGCTTGGAAGTGTACTTCATCAAACTGCCAAATACCTTGCCCTCTTCCAGGCCAAGGTGGCAAGACACAGTAGTGATGACACCATAGGCCTTGTTGATCTCTGCACCAGACAGGATGCTCTTGCCAGCAGACTTGGGGTCCAACATGTACGTTGCAGTGTGTATGAGCTTCAGGCAGAAGTGTTTACATTTTTTTAATGTATTTCAGAACTGCATTTTCCTCTGCTTGGAGCAACAGTGAAGTGGGCAGGGCAGTACGGTTTCTCCTCTTACAGTGGTTCCTCCTTTAAAAGTTGAGTCATACTGCGGTACACCTTGCGTGCTGCCGCAGCATTCTGTGGCACATCATTTAATTGTCAGCCAAGTAAGTGCTAGTTTGACCACCAGAGGGCATCTTTGAGAAGCATTTGATAGTCTTCCAAACGGGCATTACCAGAGATGGGGAAAAGCACGTGGGAGACCGGGGTTCAATTCCACGACGGGAGGAATGAGTAGGCTGTCCTTGTAAATAAGAATGTGTTCTTAAATGATTCCATGTGTTATTTCATAGTGATGTCTTCACTATTATTCTACAATGTAGTAGAAATAGTCAAAATAAAGAAAAATCCTGGAATGAGTAGGTGTGTCCAAACATTTGACTGGTACTTGATTAATTACTTAGATTAATATTATGGCGTTTCTATTCCATGAAAAACAAAACACTCTCCGGGTTTCTGTTAGGATGGATTGTAAAATATGGCATGGTACAACGTGACGTTCATAAATTCAGAGCGTTGTCAGATTGTCAGTTTGTAAATTCAACCCACCCTACAACTCACGCTATCGACTCACATTGTAGGGTTGATTTGGCGTTCTGGTCTTACAACGGCAGTCAAGCACCCAAGCTAACGTTGGCTAGCTACTTCCAGACACAAATGAGACCACTCTGACCATTTTACTCACCCTAGCAGAGCGGGTTAGGCAGTTTTCGTGTTAACCAGAGCGTTGGTGACTAACTGTGCTGCTGGAAACAATGTAATTACGCTTTATTGCCGATGTTTACAGACACCGGCCATATCAACGGGTGTGGAGCGCTGATAAATTCATTATTCTGCGCTCTGGTACTCGGACAAGAGTGCTCTGAAATTGGTGTAGATAGCCAGAGCGAATTTACAAAAGCACCCGAATGTCCATTGAGAACTCACAACGACTATACCATTTAGCTAAGCTAAGAAAAAAGAATAATCAAGTCAATAGTTGGGTAGTTAGATAGCCTATAGTTAATATACTGTCAAGTTTGATGTGTAACTACTAACGTTAGGTAGCTAGCTGACATACCGGTACATAATGCTGTAATGATATGCTATGTGGTTCGTAAGGACAGCGTAGCTAACATAGATAGCTAAAATACCGGTACATACTGCTGTAATGATATGCTATGTGGTTCGTAAGGACAGCGTAGCTAACATAGATAGCTGACATACCGGTACATAATGCTGTAATGATATGCTATGTGGTTCATAAGGACAGCATAGCTAACAAATTGTCAGCCAACATAATGTGTAAGGTAACTTATATGAAAAGTCATTACTTTATTACATTGAGTAGCAAGCTACTGTGAGAACGCGCTCTATTGACTCTGTGGCTTGAGCATGCTTTTGGTGCCCAGTCGATAGCGTGCCGGACTTCAGGCAAGAAGGTTGAGGTTCGAAACTTGCTACCTGCTTGTTCCATTTGAAGTCGTGTACAATTATCAGTTTATAATTTGGTTTATATTGCCCATTCATTGTCAGTTAGAGACAGTAGTGCATTGGGACCCAAAAGCATAATCAGTGCTCTAACTCCCCTTGGCCGTTAGGGCAAATCTGTTCTGTGGTAGGACGGGGGGTTCACACCCAGCTCAGCTATCAGACTATTCTTTAGTAAAGGTTGAATAGTCTATTGTTCAGCTATTAGCCCCTTCGCCAACTTGCAACAAATGGATGTCATTTTGTCAAGAGCAAAACTTTATTTTCATTAAAAAATTAATTTTCTAAAAAGCAAAAACAAGTCTTCAAAGTAAAAAAAAAAGAAAAACGATTTGCAATCAAATCCAACTTTTGCATTTTATTCCCCAAAAATATTTTGAGAACAAAAAATGTATTTGAAATTTAATTTCGCAATCCTCCATTTGGCCATTTTTTGTGTCAATTTGGCATCAACCAATACTGTTCAGCATTTCTGTCCGACACAAAGGAAGTCATAGCGGACAGCTACGAAGAAGGACTGTGTGATGATGGCGTCTCAGGATAAGCAGCACTGGGCGTTCTTCTGTCCAACTTCTACATAGCTCCTACGATTCAGTGTAGGTTCATAACATTCTACTATATTACATACATACAGTAGAATGATAAATCATGCATTCATTATTCTCAAGCTAACCAAAAGCATTTAGCTACTGAACGCCTGTACTCGCCATTGTTCAGTTGAATTCATCTTTCATGGCAACTCATAAGCAGGCCATGTCCCATTTGTTTCATAGTCGATATATAATCATATTTCATGACAGTGTAATGCTTAGCTTTGTTTTTACAGAAGGATGAAAGAACACAATATGTCTGTCAGGGAATGCTATTCTGATATGTCAGATGAAGAGTTAGACCAGAAAGTCAGGGCCATTCAGGCAAGGATCCCCAATGCAGGCTTTAGAATGGTCAGAAGAAGTCTCAGAGCAATGGGCCATCGTGTATAATGGCGAAGAGTTAGGGAGTCTCTGCAGCGTGTAGATGGTGCAGGTATCATTGCCAGAATGATCCAGCTTCGTTGCATTGCTCGGCAAAAATACTCTGTTCCTGCTCCCCCGTCTCTCGTCCACATTGATACAAATCATAAATTGATAAGGTACTAAGATGTATAATGTCTCCATCAAATCTAAGAAGTTATTTTAACTTTGTTATTCTTACTTATTAAGTAGACAAATGTTCAATGATGTATGACATTGGAGTTGTTCTTCATCAACTGGTAATACATAAATAACTAAGCAGGCTAATATGTTAAACATTTCACTTTTAATTCCAATGCTTTTTTCAAGATACTGGTATAGATGGATTTTCAAGGAAGTATATTATTTTGGATGCATATTACATATTTCCCATCACCTAATGCACAACCACAATACCTGTATGGTGTTAATCTTTCTGTGTTGTATTGACGTATCCTGCTATAGATTGAACGGTCATATCTCAGTTATTGTTTTCATATCTACAAAAACATAAGCTGTTTTCTTTACTTTCAGAGTGCGAGCTGATCAAGGGGTGGAAAATGTAGATATTGCCAGATGTTCACTGTCTTGAGGAACAGGCCGTGGAAGCTTTATTGCTGGCAAAATGACCTCTGTCCATAACCGGAGGTCATTAAACTGTTCTGTGTTCTTTTCCTCGCTTCTTGTCTTGTTGTACATGGAACCTGTCTCACATGCATTCATCAAAAAACCTTTTCAGATTTACACCACATAAACACCATCAAGATGTTTGGAGTGCTGTGACATGTCAGTATTACAACTTGCTGCACAGTTTGGAGGAAGACGGCTACCTTGACCTGTCAAATTCTATCCACCTCTTCTGTGTGGGATATGTGTTCCTACCTCATCTGCGAGCAGATCTGCACCATTTCACAGAGAGCTGGAATAATCACCCTTTAAGTACAGAGGCGAACCTGACACCTCACCAGCTTTTGCCTTAGCACTACACAACTGATTCAAATGATCAAGTCATCATCAAGCTTCAAGTGGTATTTATGTCTAATAATGGCATTATCTTCTATTGTTTGTCGTCATATGTCTGTTTTTTAGCATAAAGTACTCTGTAGCCACTTAGTGTGGACACCAGGTGAGACCACACACACACAACAGTCTCTCTCCTTCACTTCATCCCTCTCCCCCTTCTCCCTAAATCCTCTAGGTTACATGAGCTGTTTTGGTAAACCCTCCCGCATCTGAACTGGCTGACATAGAGGGCACAGCATGATCATAGGTGAGAGGTCACTTGGTCAGGTCAACAGGAAATATTATTAAAGAGATGCTTTACATTGAAATACAGATAGAGATGTAGCAGTCCCAGAGTTAATGATCCAAGGTCAGTTTTGCATTTCACCTCCTGATGATTATGATGACTGATCATATTAGAATACATAAAACAAGGCTTAAATCATGCTCTCTCTCTCTCTCCATCTGTCTCTCATCTGCAGGTATGTTTTGATGTGAGAGAGGAAGCCAGTCCCGTCATCGCCACCTCACCCTTTCGAAGATAACCTTCGGGCCAACTGGGGCCCAAGGCTGGTTAGAGGACACCACTAGAGACACTGTAAATGTGATGAACTGAGAGAATATTAAGGTAGCACTGTAATTCATGAATCATATGTTGTCTGCCTCTGTTCTTACCTATTTCCCTTTCTGTCTTCTACCTCCGCCCCACCTCGCTTTCGTCCTCGTTTTATAATGCACAATCATGTGCATTAAAGTACAGATTGAACTTGTATTCATAATATTACAATTATCATAATTATAATGCATGTATTATGTATTTATAACACCTAATGAACTTCTTTCAATAAAGCTTTTCACATTCTCCACGGGTTGAAATTAAGTATCTCACTGAAAAATACCACCTTTCCTGTGTCCTCAGATTAATGCAGATGAAGGGAGTTAGATATGCAGTTTTTTTCCCTGTATATATGAATTACAAATCAGCCTTGACTTATATCATGTTTCTAGTCTATTGCATAGTTACAATGTGTAATCACTGATGTCCCAGGAGCAAACACAAATGTGTTTTTTTCTTACCAAACGTGATGAAGAAAACGGAGCGATTTGTCAACACAAATAATATTTTTGTAAAAACAGAACATTTGCTATCTAACTGAGTCTCCCAATTGAGAAACATCTGAAGTTCTTCAAAAGGTAGAATTATTTTATAAGAATGCCCTTCTGGTTTTTGTGAAAATGTTGCCTGCTGAATGCTAACGCTAAATGCTATGCTAAATGCTACGCTAGCTATCAATACTGTTACACACGCTTGTTTTGCTATGGTTGAGAAGCATATTTTGAAAATCTGAGATGACAGTGTTGTTACCAAAAGGCTAAGCTTGAGAGCTAGCATATTGATTTCATTTCATTTGCGATTTTCATGAATAGTTAACGTTGCGTTATGGTAATGGGCTTGAGGCTGTAGTCACGATCCCGGATCCGGGATGGCTCGACGCATAAGAAGTTAACAACTTAGAAATGATTTAAAAAACACACTTTTATGTAGGCTACTAGTGAACAAAAAATCATGTATGTCATATGAAATATATTCACCCCATCCATGTAGTTCTTGGCTCAGACATTGTAGTAGTGAGTAGGTCCTTCTGTAGCTCAGTGTGGTCCTTCTGTAGCTCAGTTGGTAGAGCATGGCGCTTGGAACGCCAGGGTAGTGGGTTCGATTCCCGGGATCACCCATGCGTAGAATGTATGCACACATGACTGTAATCTTTGGATTCTGCTAAATGGCATATATTATATTATTATTATTTATTATTATTATTATTATTATTATTATTATTATTATTATTATTTATATTATATTATTATTATTATTATTATTATTATTATTATATATTATTTATTATTATATTATTATATTATTATTATTATTATTATATTATTATTATATTATTATTATTATTATTATTATTATTATTATTATTATTATTTATTATTATTATTATTATTATTATTATTATTATTATTATTATTATTATATTATTATTATATATTATAGTGAGGACTCAATAGCATCTCATTAGCAGCAAGATCTTCAGAATCAGATGTACAGGTGATGGAAGAATGCACTGTGCATGCAGAGGGTTGCAATTCCATTGAATTGGGGATAGTTTAACAAAGTATACCACATGACCTAGAATTACTTGTATGTTTATCTGAAAGGTTCACTGTTTTCCGCTAACTTTTTTGATGAATTTTCCCGCAAAGTTTCAGACCCTTTG
>NW_025746975.1:0-2500 GCF_021184085.1 Oncorhynchus gorbuscha
GGGGTATAGGTATAGGTGTAGATGAGGGAACTGCCAATGTTCCTGAATGAGACTAAAGAGAAAAATAAGGTTCATCTTGAATATTTTTTTTGTGGTCCCAGAAAGTGTGTAAGATCAGTACAACACATCTATTGAAGAATTAGAGGCACGGTGTCCTCTCAACCAGGAAACATTTTAAGTTGAGGACGTGGGTCACAACCCGTGCAGACGGGACTTTGGGGCTAGTGGGTGAGTGCCGGCCGACTCGATCGGATTTACATGTCCAGGAATCAGAGTGATAGGTTGTTGGGCGCCACCATTCTCCCGGTGCTTTTTTTGGATCGTCACATAACCATGGTTCGGCTGTCTATTTCACCAGGGCCTCGGCAGGTATCCTATTGGAATTGTATTGTAAAAGAGAAGTATGAGTGTCTGAGTCAATGGGGGGGATGTGGGGAAAGTCCAAATTGGGATTTTCTGTCAACAGTATACAGCTCTCTCATCCTTAGAGGCTAGGAGAGTATTGGGGGAACTTGAGCATAGTGAAGTGGAGGTAGAACTGGTGGAGCAAGGCATTGTAGGCCTCTAGGCTAACTTAGCTGAATTACTTAGGGATCTGGGCAGTTTTTTTTCCCAGGTTGCAGCAAAGGGAGCACTTGTAAGATTGCTAGGTTCTCCATGCTCAAGGAGATGGATGCTCCCAGCTCCTTCTTCTTTGTTTTGGAAAGACAGAGCGGTGAAGCCAAGTGTATGCATTGTCTACGGCTGTCGGATGGGCGGGTGACCACTGTGGTGGGGGAGATGGGGGAGCAGACTGTGGAGTTTTATACTGAGTTGTGTAGGGCAGAACTGTGTGATCCTGTGTGTGCTCAGGTTTTGTTGGCAGACTTCCCTAATCTCTCTTTGGCACAGAGGGATTAAATTAACCCCTGTTGTCCCATGAACTGGCAGAGGCTGTAACCCAGATGTCCCCCGGCCGTGCACCAGAGGTCGAGGGACTCCCACTGTAGTTTTATAAAACATTCTGGTGAATAATTGGACTGGACTTCCTGTGCTTGTTGCGTGAGTGCGTCGGGGTAGGAGAGTTGCCGGTGAGCTGTCATTGGGCGGATCTGACTCTCCTACCCAAGAAAGGGGACTTGTGTGAACTTCAGATCTGGAGGCCTGTGGCCTTGCTCTGTGCGGACTACAAGATATTTGCCAAGATCTTCTCTGACAGACTGAAGTCCCATCTGACTCGATAGTACAGAAGGACTAGATGTATTGCGTACCAGGACGCTTGATCATAGTGTGAAGCTGTTGTATGCTGGGGCATCATGTATGGTCAAGGTGGGAGGGGCTCATTAGGCGTGGTGAGAATGGGCATTAGACAAGGATGCCCTCTATCGGGGCAGTTATTCACACTAGCCATTGAGCATTTGGGTCTGATACGCAGGAGTCTACAGGGAGTATGCTGGACAGGCTTCATCAGCTAAGGTGAACTAGGGCAAGTGCGAAGCTCTGTTATGTGGGGCACCCTCTGCTTCCAGGGGGTTTGCATTGGGGTTGTGAAGGGTTTGCATTTTTGGAGGGTGTACCTGAGCTAGGAGATGTAGGTCACGAAGAACTCTGAGGAGCTGTCACAGGCAGTGGTGCCAAGACTGACCGGGTGGAGGTGGCTCCTGTCCCAAGTGTCATATAGAGGGAGGGTGCTGATAATCAATAAGCTGATGGCATCTTCCCTTTGGCATAAACTGTCTGCTCGCAGACCTGCAACGCAAGCTGGTCGACTTCTTCTGGTCGGACCATCACTGGCTGAGGGCAGCAGTGTTGCACATGACCGTTCATGAAGGAGGACAGGGCCTGGCTGAACCGGAGAGCAGGGTGGCTGCTTTCAGGTTAAAGGCGGTGCAGAGACTGCTGTACCATACTGATGTTGGCTGGAGGGAACCAGCATGCGCGCTGCTGAGGAGAGCTGGCGGATTAGGGTTGGATTGGCAGCTGTTCCTCATGAGGCTGGAGAGGCTGAGTACAGCAGGTCTCTCCGATTTTTACTCTGCAGAGCTGAAAGACCTTGCAGCTACTAAGGCCCACACGAGAAGGGGGGTTGGAGCCTGGGCTGTGGGTGTGGGAGGAGCCTATCTTCCACAACCCAGCCATCCTTATCTTCCACAATCCACTCTGCAGAGTCGAATGATGGCAGTGGGTTTACTAAAGTTGGGTGACCTGCGGCTGCTCAGGTAGCAGGGGTGGAAAATCCCATAATTCCTGGATCAACAATCAGGACTAACTTAGGCTGCTGTAGAGATTCCTGGAGGGGGTCCAGGAGGCACCGTCTGAGCTGGTAAGGGGGTTGTTTGAGTGGCCAAAGGAGGGGTAGGGAGGAGGGGGCACCAATGTTTCAGCCACTGCAGGTGACGGCAGAAACTGGGGACTGGCAAGGAGGCCTGGAGGACACGTTGGACTTTAACACTCCAAGCCTGGGGGAGTTTGAGGGGGTGGGAGGTCCTCTACAACCTCTGCATGAAGGTGAGAAACATTA
>NW_025746975.1:15000-25000 GCF_021184085.1 Oncorhynchus gorbuscha
GTTAATATAGACCTCATGAATAATTCAATTGATTTTAATCAAATATTTGAATATGAATAAATTAAATTCAGCATTTTGACATTTCCCTCCATCAACCCAGACAGGGTGATTTCACCCCATTTAATCCCCAAACATCTTTGAAAAAGCCCCCCAGTTGTTTTGTTGCTTTGACAAACTCATTTCTGAAGATTTTTTATATTTAATGTGTTTAATTTATGTTGGTCCTTCATTTTCTTTTAAATCAACCATTTTAAGTGAACTGAATTATTTCGTTAAAAATGTGTCTCAGTTGGTACTCAGGGTTGTGAGTTTAAATTATGATATTTGTGAATAATCAGGTTGATGCCGAGCAGGGGAGACTCTCTCTCTCTCTCTCTCTCTCTCTCTCTCTCTCTCTCTCTCTCTCTCTCTCTCTCTCTCTCTCTCTCTCTCTCTCTCTCTCTCTCTCTCTCTCTCTCTCTCTCTCTCCTCTCTCTCTCTCTCTCTCTCTCTCTCTCTCTCTCTCTCTCTCTCTCTCTCTCTCTCTCTCTCTCTCTCTCCCTCTCTCTCTCTCCCTCTCTCTCTCTCCCTCTCTCTCTCTCTCTCTCTCTCTCTCTCTCTCTCTCTCTCTCTCTCTCTCTCTCTCTCTCTCTCTCTCTCTCTCTCTCTCTCTCTCTCTCTCCCTCTCTCTCTCTCTCTCTCTCTCTCACTCTCTCTCTCTCTCTCTCTCTCTCTCTCTCTCTCTCACTCTCTCTCTCTCTCTCTCTCTCTCCCTCTCTCTCTCTCTCTCTCTCTCTCTCTCCCTCGCTCTCTCTCTCTCTCTCTCTCTCTCTCTCTCTCTCTCTCTCTCTCTCTCTCTCTCTCTCTCTCTCTCTCTCTCTCTCTCTCTCTCTCTCTCTCTCTCTCTCTCTCTCTCTCTCTCTCTCTCTCTCTCTCTCTCTCTCTCTCTCTCTATCCCTCGCTCTCTCCCTCTCAATTCTATTCAATTCAATTCAAGGGGCGTTATTATCATGGGAAACATGTGTTAACATTGCCAAAGCAAGTGAAGTAGACAAGTAAAATGATCAGTAAACATTACACTCATAGAAGTTCCAAAAGAATAAAGACAAACGTCGTATTATATATATCTCTCCCTGTCTCTCTCTATCTCTCTCTGTGTGTGTGTGTGGGCTATGTGTTGAAACAATGTGCACACTGTAGTGTTTCAGCAAATAGATATGGGAGTTGTCATGCAGGTGAAAGAGGACCCAAAAGCGACTTAACAGAAACAGAGTTTATTTAAGTCCAAACAGGGAATAACAAAAATCCTCTAGTCTGTAGAGGGGAATAACTGGAGAAGCGGCCACAGACTGCAGGTCGCTTCGGGTAGGCGCAGGCCGTAGTTGACAGAGACACCTGCTCACACGCAGCATCTGATGAAGGCAAAAAACACGACAGGACAGGGCGATACACAATCACAGCAAAAACACGACAGGACAGGGCGAAACGCAATCACAGCATGGTGAATACAAAACAAGGAACCGACGGGACAGGAACGGAACACAAAGGAATAAATAGGGACTCTAATCAGGGGAAAGGATCGGGAACAGGTGTGGGAAGACTAAATTATGATTAGGGGAATAGGAACAGCTGGGAGCAGGAACGGAACGATAGAGAGAAGAGAGAGCGAGAGAGTGAGAGAGGGAGGGGGAGAGAGAGGGATAGAAGGAGGGAAAGAACCAAATAAGACCAGCAGAGGGAAACGAATAGAATGGGGAGCACAGGGACAAGACATGATAATAAATGACAAACATGACAGTACCCCCCCACTCACCGAGCGCCTCCTGGCGCACTCGAGGAGGAATCCTGGCGGCAACGGAGGAAATCATCGATGAGTGAACGGTCCAGCACGTCCCGAGACGGAACCCAACTCCTCTCCTCAGGACCGTAACCCTCCCAATCCACTAAGTATTGGTGACCCCGTCCCCGAGAACGCATGTCCATGATCTTATGTACCTTGTAAATAGGTGCGCTCTCGACAAGGACGGGAGGGGGGGAGGGAAGACGAACGGGGGTGCGAAGAAAGGGCTTAACACAGGAGACATGGAAGACAGGATGGACGCGACGAAGATGTCGCGGAAGAAGCAGTCGCACAGCGACAGGATTGACGACCTGGGAGACACGGAACGGACCAATGAACCGCGGAGTCAACTTACGAGAAGCTGTCGTAAGAGGAAGGTTGCGAGTGGAAAGCCACACTCTCTGGCCGCAACAATACCTTGGACTCTTAATCCTGCGTTTATTGGCGGCTCTCACCGTCTGTGCCCTGTAACGGCAAAGTGCAGACCTCACCCTCCTCCAGGTGCGCTCACAACGTTGGACAAACGCTTGAGCGGAGGGAACGCTGGACTCGGCAAGCTGGGATGAGAACAGAGGAGGCTGGTAACCCAGACTACTCTGAAACGGAGATAACCCGGTAGCAGACGAAGGAAGCGAATTGTGAGCGTATTCTGCCCAGGGGAGCTGTTCTGCCCAAGACGCAGGGTTTCTGAAAGAAAGGCTGCGTAGTATGCGACCAATCGTCTGATTGGCCCTCTCTGCTTGACCGTTAGACTGGGGATGAAACCCGGAAGAGAGACTGACGGACGCACCAATCAAACGACAGAACTCCCTCCAAAACTGTGACGTGAATTGCGGGCCTCTGTCTGAAACGGCGTCTAACGGGAGGCCATGAATTCTGAATACATTCTCAATAATGATTTGTGCCGTCTCCTTAGCGGAAGGAAGTTTAGCGAGGGGAATGAAATGTGCCGCCTTAGAGAACCTATCGACAACCGTCAGAATCACAGTCTTCCCCGCAGACAAAGGCAGACCGGTAATGAAGTCTAAGGCAATGTGAGACCATGGTCGAGAAGGAATGGGGAGCGGTCTGAGACGACCGGCAGGAGGAGAGTTACCCGACTTAGTCTGCGCGCAGTCCGAACAAGCAGCCACGAAACGGCGCGTGTCACGCTCCTGAGTCGGCCACCAAAAGCGCTGGCGAATAGACGCAAGAGTGCCTCGAACACCGGGATGACCAGCTAACTTGGCAGAGTGAGCCCACTGAAGAACAGCCAGACGAGTGGAAACAGGAACGAAAAGGAGGTTACTAGGACAAGCGCGCGGCGACGCAGTGTGCGTGAGTGCTTGCTTAACCTGTCTTTCAATTCCCAGACTGTTAACCCGACAACACGCCCATAAGGAAGAATCCCCTCGGGATCAGTAGAAGCCACAGAAGAACTAAACAGACGGGATAAGGCATCAGGCTTGGTGTTCTTGCTACCCGGACGGTAAGAAATCACAAACTCGAAACGAGCGAAAAACAACGCCCAACGAGCTTGACGGGCATTAAGTCGTTTGGCAGAACGGATGTACTCAAGGTTCTTATGGTCTGTCCAAACGACAAAAGGAACGGTCGCCCCCTCCAACCACTGTCGCCATTCGCCTAGGGCTAAGCGGATGGCGAGCAGTTCACGGTTACCCACATCATAGTTGCGCTCAGATGGCGACAGGCGATGAGAAAAATAAGCGCAAGGATGAACCTTATCGTCAGACTGGAAGCGCTGGGATAGAATGGCTCCCACGCCTACCTCTGAAGCGCCAACCCTCGACAATGAATTGTCTAGTGACGTCAGGAGTAACGAGGATAGGAGCGGACGTAAAACGTTCTTTTAGAAGATCAAAAGCTCCCTGGGCGGAACCGGACCACTTAAAACACGTCTTGACAGAAGTAAGAGCTGTGAGAGGGCAGCAACTTGACCGAAATTACGAATGAAACGCCGATAGAAATTAGCGAAACCTAAAAAGCGCTGCAACTCGACACGTGACCTTGGAACGGGCCAATCACTGACAGCTTGGACCTTAGCGGAATCCATCTGAATGCCTTCAGCGGAAATAACGGAACCGAGAAAAGTAACGGAGGAGACATGAAAAGAGCACTTCTCAGCCTTTACGTAGAGACAATTCTCTAAAAGGCGCTGTAGAACACGTCGAACGTGCTGAACATGAATCTCGAGTGACGGAGAAAAAATCAGGATATCGTCAAGATAGACAAAAACAAAAATGTTCAGCATGTCTCTCAGAACATCATTAACTAATGCCTGAAAAACAGCTGGCGCATTGGCGAGACCGAACGGCAGAACCCGGTACTCAAAATGCCCTAACGGAGTGTTAAACGCCGTTTTCCACTCGTCCCCCTCTCTGATGCGCACGAGATGGTAAGCGTTACGAAGGTCCAACTTAGTAAATCACCTGGCTCCCTGCAGAATCTCGAAGGCTGATGACATAAGGGGAAGCGGATAACGATTCTTAACCGTTATGTCATTCAGCCTCGATAATCACGCAGGGGCGCAGAGTACCGTCCTTCTTCTTAACAAAAAGAACCCCGCCCCGGCCGGAGAAGAAGAAGGCACTATGGTACCGGCGTCAAGAGACACAGACAAATAATCCTCGAGAGCCTTACGTTCGGGAGCCGACAGAGAGTATAGTCTACCTCGAGGAGGAGTGGTCCCCGGAAGGAGATCAATACTACAATCATACGACCGGTGAGGAGGAAGGGAGTTGGCTCGGGACCGACTGAAGACCGTGCGCAGATCATGATATTCCTCCGGCACTCCTGTCAAATCGCCAGGTTCCTCCTGAGAAGTAGGGACAGAAGAAACGGGAGGGATGGCAGACATTAAACACTTCACATGACAAGAAACGTTCCAGGATAGGATAGAATTACTAGACCAATTAATAGAAGGATTATGACATACTAGCCAGGGATGACCCAAAACAACAGGTGTAAACGGTGAACGGAAAATCAAAAAAGAAATAGTCTCACTGTGGTTACCAGATACTGTGAGGGTTAAAGGTAGTGTCTCAAATCTGATACTGGGAAGATGACTACCATCTAAGGCGAACATGGGCGTAGGCTTCTCTAACTCTCTGAAAGGAATGTCATGTTTCCGAACCCATGCTTCGTCCATGAAACAACCCTCAGCCCCAGAGTCTATCAAGGCACTACATGTAGCACCCGAACCGGTCCAGCGTAGGTGGACCGACAAAGTAGTACAGGACTTTGATGGAGAGACTTGAGTAGTTGCGCTCACCTGTAGCCCTCCGCTTACAGATGAGCTCTGGCTTTTACTGGACATGAATTAACAAAATGTCCAGCAACTCCGCAATAGAGGCACAGGCGGTTGGTGATCCTCCGTTCCCTCTCCTTATTCGAGATGCGAATCCCTCCCAGCTGCATGGGCTCAGTCTCAAAGCCAGAGGAGGGAGATGGTTGCGATGCGGAGCAGGGAAACACCGTTGATGCGAGCTCTCTTCCACGAGCCCGGTGATGAAGATCTACCCGTCGTTCTATGCGGATGGCGAGAGCAATCAAGAGTCCACATCTGAAGGAACCTCCCGGGAGAGAATCTCATCCTTAACCACTGCGTGGAGTCCCTCCAGAAAACGAGCGAGCAGCGCCGGCTCGTTCCACTCACTAGAGGCAGCAAGAGTGCGAAACTCAATAGAATAATCCGTTATGGACCGTTCACCTTGGCATAAGGAAGCCAGGGCCCTAGAAGCCTCCCCCACCAAAAACTGAACGGTCAAAAACCCGAATCATCTCCTCTTTAAAGTTCTGGAACTTGTTAGAGCAATCAGCCCTTGCCTCCCAGATAGCTGTGCCCCATTCTCGAGCCCGGCCAGTAAGGAGTGAAATGACGTAAGCAACCCGAGCTCTCTCTCTAGAGTATGTGTTGGGTTGGAGAGAGAACACAATCTCACACTGCGTGAGAAAGGAGCGGCACTCAGTGGGCTGCCCGGAGTAGCAAGGTGGGTTATTAACCCTAGGTTCTGGAGGCTCGGCAGGCCAGGAAGTAACAGGTGGCACGAGACGTAGACTCTGGAACTGTCCAGAGAGGTCGGAAACCTGAGCGGCCAGGTTCTCCACGGCATGGCGAGCAGCAGACAATTCCTGCTCGTGTCTGCCGAGCATGGCTCCTTGGATCTCGACGGCAGTGTAACGAGCGTCTGAAGTCGCTGGGTCCATTCCTTGGTCGGTTCCTTCTGTCATGCAGGTGAAAGAGGACCCAAAAGCGACTTAACAGAAACAGAGTTTATTTAAGTCCAAACAGGGGAATAACAAAAATCCTCTAGTCTGTAGAGGGGAATAACTGGAGAAGCGGCCACAGACTGCAGGTCGCTTCGGGTAGGCGCAGGCCGTAGTTGACAGAGACACCTGCTCACACGCAGCATCTGATGAAGGCAAAAACACAACAGGACAGGGCGATACACAATCACAGCAAAAACACGACAGGACAGGGCGAAACGCAATCACAGCATGGTGAATACAAAACAAGGAACCGACGGGACAGGAACGGAACACAAAGGAATAAATAGGGACTCTAATCAGGGGAAAGGATCGGGAACAGGTGTGGGAAGACTAAATGATGATTAGGGGAATAGGAACAGCTGGGAGCAGGAACGGAACGATAGAGAGAAGAGAGAGCGAGAGAGTGAGAGAGGGAGGGGGAGAGAGAGGGATAGAAGGAGGGAAAGAACCAAATAAGACCAGCAGAGGGAAACGAATAGAATGGGGAGCACAGGGACAAGACATGATAATAAATGACAAACATGACAGGAGTTTGGGAGAATGAGGGAGCTGTTCTGGGTGTAGAGAGCAGAACAGTGGAGAGGTGAGAGATTTAGTCTGAGGCCAAAATCGAACCCTATTCCCTCTATATAGTGCACTACTTTAGACCAGAACCCTATTCACTATATAGTGCACTACTTTAGGCCAGAGCCATATAGAACCCTATTCCTAAATAGTCCACTACTTTAGACCAGAGCCCTATAGAACCCTATTCCCTCTATATAGTGCACTACTTTAGACCAGAACCCTATTCCCTATATAGTGCACTACTTTAGGCCAGAGCCCTATAGAACCCTATTCCCTATATAGTCCACTACTTTAGACCAGAGCCCTATAGAACCCTATTCCCTAAATTGTCCACTACTTTAGACCAGAGCCCTATAGAACCCTATTCCCTATATATAGTGCACTTCTTTAGACCAGGGCCATATAGAACCCTATTCCCTATATAGTGCACTAGTTTTCTGGGACCCCTAACACCATTTGGGACACACCTAGACCGCCCGTGTTCCAGCAGTCTCCCGGGGCCGTAAAGAGCATCTGGAAAGAATGTGATAAATGTATTACATCATCTTTAAGCGCCGATCCACAGGAGACAAAGCTACCTGGCAACAGCAGAGCAGAGCCCCAAACACACCAGACATATGTCTCATTGTTGTGCTTCTTGGAGGTGTTTTTTGTCTTGAGGGGGGGATGACGAGGATGTGCTTGTCCTTTTAGTTCTCTGCAGATGTAGGCATCTGTTGTACCTCCCTTATCTCACCCTACACATTGACCCTATTCCCTATATAGTGCACGATAGATAGATAGACAGACAGACAGACAGACAGACAGACAGACAGACAGACAGACAGACAGACAGACAGACAGACAGACAGACAGACAGACAGACAGACAGACAGACAGACAGACAGACAGACAGACAGACAGACAGACAGACAGACAGACAGACAGACAGACAGACAGACAGACAGAATGAGCGAAAACTCTCAGAGAAGAAAGCCAGTCAGAGAAGTGCTGTAATTAAAATAAATCAAAGAGATTTTATTCGGCGTGCAAACACAGATCATACACATCCTCAGATGGAGAGAAAACGAGACCCTTAATTTCCACTACTGGTTGAATTCAAATCTAACAGACAAACATTGCTTCATCTCTTCAATAAATGATGAGTCTTTGATTCCAGAATGCTTCAGAACAGATGTACTCCGGAGTCTGTCTGTCACAAGCTCTTTGTATTCACACTGTCCTCTAATTCCTCTCCTGATTTTTACAATTAGGATTATTTTAATAAGGAAGTTATGATATTAAAATAAAATATAGAAAACCATGTTTTTACAGCTCACTATTTTAGATCATCTATATTTATAAGTGTATTCTTAATACTTGCTTATAGCAGTTCTTGGCTGTTTTTACTTAGGAGCATCATTTTTTATCATATCTTAACACAGCTGTCCTGAGATTAAATAGTGTATTCTGTAAGATCAATCAATCAACCGACCAATCAATCAATCAATCAATCAATCAATCAATCAATCAATCAATCAATCAATCAATCAATCAAATTAATTTAATAAGCCCTTCTAACATCAGCTGATATCTCAAAGTGTTGTACAGAAACCCAGCCTAAAACCCCAAACAGCAAGCAATGCAGACGGACAGAACCTAGGAAGAAACCTAGAGAGGAACCAGGCTATGAGGGGTGACCAGTCCTCTTCTGGCTGTACCGGGTAGAGAGGAACCAGGCTATGAGGGTTGGCCGGTCCTCTTCTGGCTGTCCCGGGTAGAGAGGAACCAGGCTATGAGGGTTGGCCGGTCCTCTTCTGGCTGTCCCGGGTAGAGAGGAACCAGGCTATAAGGGGTGGCCAGTCCTCTTCTGGCTGTACCGGGTAGAGAGGAACCAGGCTATGAGGGGTGGCCAGTTCTCAGTCAGTACTTAGGAGGACAAGACCGTTACGGCCTCATCTAGCTTTCAACGTTTACTAAGAGTTGTGTTGTCAGTCAGTACTTAGGAGGACAGCTCTAGCTTTCACTGACTGTACATCTGTAAATATTCAACTGAACTGAAACACGAAGCCATATTTCCTTTAGAAAGACATTTTGATGAAGCTTGAAATGGGCGTCAAGAGATGTCAAAGGTCAGGATCAGGAAAATACATTTAGAAAATTATTTCATCGTTTTTCAGCGTCATGATTTACGAAACGCTATGAAGCTAATTCTGACAAGCGTGTAACTGACCTGTGGTGGTTAGTAGCTAAGAAAAACACGCGCACACACACACACACACACACACACACACACACACACACACACACACACACACACACACACACACACACACACACACACACACACACACACACACACACACACACACACACACACACACACACACACACACACACACACACACGGGATTTAATTTAACATGAACCAACAAGATATATAAATGAGGAATAAACATATTTTCTAGTGTTTGTAACATGTTAGTTAAATCTCATGCTGTTTCATCTTCACAAGGATAAATAAGTCTACCAGCTCCGTCCCAAACGGCACCCTACACAGTGCCTCTTTCCCCATAGGGGTCTGGTCAAAAGGAGTGCACTACACAGGGAACAGGTCTTTCCCAAGGACTAGCTGGACTGATGGAAGATTAAGTATTCCCCATTCAAATGAATGAATGTGAGTATTAGATGTAAGGAGGAGGAGGAGGAGGAGGAGGAGGAGGATGAGGAGGAGGAGGAGGAGATGAGGAGAGGCTGAGATATCTAACGTGGGAGTAGAGCGTTCCTGCTCTGTAGGAGGAGGAGGAGGGGGAGGAGGAGGAGGAGGAGGAGGAGGAGGAGGAGGAGGAGGAGGAGGAGGAGGAGATGAGGAGAGGCTGAGATATCTAACGTGAGAGGAGAGCGTGCCTGCTCTGTAGGAGGAGGAGGAGGAGGAGGAGGAGGAGGAGGAGGAGGAGGAGGAGGAGGAGGAGGAGGGGAGATAGAGGGAGATGAGGAGAGGCTGAGATATCTAACGTGAGAGGAGAGCGTTCCTGCTCTGTAGGAGGAGGAGGAGGAGGAGGAGGAGGAGAAGGAGGAGGAGGAGGAGGAGGAGGAGGAGGAGGAGGAGGAGATGAGGAGGAGGAGGGAGGAGGAGGAGGAGGAGGAGGAGGGAGGAGGAGGAGGAGGAGGAGGAGGAGGAGGAGGAGGAGGAGGGGAGATAGAGGAGATGAGGAGAGGCTGAGATATCTAACATGGAGTAGAGCGTTCCTGCTCTGTAGTAGTAGTAGTAGGAGGAGGAGGAGGAGGAGGAGGAGGAGGAGGAGGAGGAGGAGGAGGAGGAGGAGGAGGTGGAGGAGGAGGAGGGGAGATAGAGGAGATGAGGAG
>NW_025746975.1:27500-76681 GCF_021184085.1 Oncorhynchus gorbuscha
AATGTGGTAGTAGAGCGTTCCTGCTCTGTAGTAGGAGGAGGAGGAGGAGGAGGAGGAGGAGGAGAGGCTGCGATATCTAACATGGTAGTAGAGCGTTCCTGCTTTGTAGTAGTAGGATGAGGAGGAGGAGGAGGAGAAGGAGGGGAGATAGAGGAGATGAGAGAGGCTGAGATATCTAATGTGGTAGTAGAGCGTTCCTGCGCTGTAGTAGTAGGAGGAGGAGGGGAGAGAGAGGAGATGAGGAGAGGCTGAGATATCTAATGTGGTAGTAGAGCGTTCCTGCTCTGTAGTAGTAGGAGGAAGAGGAGGAGGAGGAGGAGGAGGAGGAGGAGGAGGAGGAGGAGGAGGAGGAGGAGGAGGAGGAGGAGGAGGGGAGATAGAGGAGATGAGGAGAGGCTGAGATATCTAATGTGGTAGTAGAGCGTTCCTGCTCTGGAATAGGAGGAGGGGGGGACACACAGTATCATCTACAATAACAGTCATTAATCACCTGTAAATCAGACATAAGCAGCCACCTCTAATTCCCCTGATGTTCCATCAATCTGGAAATTGAATTTGGGCAGGAATTTAGAAAGGAGAGAGAGAGAGGGCTTTTCATATTGAACTACACTATCTTAAGAGTGAGTCAATTGATGAAGTAGCCCCACTGAGCTAGATGCATGTGTGGAGGAAGTGGAAGTCATCTCCCTCAACCCTGCCTTTCCCTTCTATCACCCTGTCTTCCCCAAACCCCCTCCTCACCCCTCAACCATGCCTTTCCCTTCTATCACCCTGTCTTCCCCAAACCCCCTCCTCATCCCTCAACCCTGCCTTTCCCTTCTATCACCCTCTCTTCCCCAAACCCCCTCCTCATCCCTCAACCCTGCCTTTCCCTTCTATCACCCTGTCTTCCCCAAACCCCCTCCTCATCCCTCAACCCTGCCTTTCCCTTCTATCACCCTGTCTTCCCCAAACCCCCTCCTCATCCCTCAACCCTGCCTTTCCCTTCTATCACCCTCTCTTCCCAAACCCCTCCTCATCCCTCAACCCTGCCTTTCCCTTCTATCACCCTCTCTTCCCCAAACCCCCTCCTCATCCCTCAACCCTGCCTTTCCCTTCTATCACCCTCTCTTCCCCAAACCCCCTCCTCATCCCTCAACCCTGCCTTTCCCTTCTATCACCCTCTCTTCCCCAAACCCCCTCCTCATCCCTCAACCCTGCCTTTCCCTTCTATCACCCTGTCTTCCCCAAACCCCCTCCTCATCCCTCAACCCTGCCTTTCCCTTCTATCACCCTGTCTTCCCCAAACCCCCTCCTCATCCCTCAACCCTGCCTTTCCCTTCTATCACCCTCTCTTCCCCAAACCCCCTCCTCATCCCTCAACCCTGCCTTTCCCTTCTATCACCCTCTCTTCCCCAAACCCCCTCCTCACCCCTCAACCCTGCCTTTCCCTTCTATCACCCTGTCTTCCCCAAACCCCCTCCTCATCCCTCAACCCTGCCTTTCCCTTCTATCACCCTCTCTTCCCCAAACCCCCTCCTCACCCCTCAACCCTGCCTTTCCCTTCTATCACCCTCTCTTCCCCAAACCCCCTCCTCACCCCTCAACCCTGCCTTTCCCTTCTATCACCCTCTCTTCCCCAAACCCCTCCTCATCCCTCAACCCTGCCTTTCCCTTCTATCACCCCTCTCTCCCCAAACCCCTCCTCACCCCTCAACCCTGCCTTTCCCTTCTATCACCCTCTCTTCCCCAAACCCCCTCCTCACCCTCCAACCTCCCTGCCCCCCTCTCCCGCTTCTATCACCCTCTCTTCCCCAATCCCCCTCCTCATCCCTCAACCCTGCCTTTCCCTTCTATCACCCTCTCTTCCCCAAACCCCTCCTCATCCCTCAACCCTGCCTTTCCCTTCTATCACCCTCTCTTCCCCAAACCCCCTCCTCATCCCTCAACCCTGCCTTTCCCTTCTATCACCCTCTCTTCCCCAAACCCCCTCCTCATCCCTCAACCCTGCCTTTCCCTTCTATCACCCTCTCTTCCCCAAACCCCTCCTCATCCCTCAACCCTGCCTTTCCCTTCTATCACCCTGTCTTCCCCAAACCCCCTCCTCATCCCTCAACCCTGCCTTTCCCTTCTATCACCCTCTCTTCCCCAAACCCCCTCCTCATCCCTCAACCCTGCCTTTCCCTTCTATCACCCTCTCTTCCCCAAACCCCCTCCTCATCCCTCAACCCTGCCTTTCCCTTCTATCACCCTGTCTTCCCCAAACCCCCTCCTCATCCCTCAACCCTGCCTTTCCCTTCTATCACCCTCTCTTCCCCAAACCCCCTCCTCATCCCTCAACCCTGCCTTTCCCTTCTATCACCCTCTCTTCCCCAAACCCCTCCTCATCCCTCAACCCTGCCTTTCCCTTCTATCACCCTCTCTTCCCCAAACCCCCTCCTCATCCCTCAACCCTGCCTTTCCCTTCTATCACCCTCTCTTCCCCAAACCCCCTCCTCATCCCTCAACCCTGCCTTTCCCTTCTATCACCCTGTCTTCCCCAAACCCCCTCCTCATCCCTCAACCCTGCCTTTCCCTTCTATCACCCTCTCTTCCCCAAACCCCCTCCTCATCCCTCAACCCTGCCTTTCCCTTCTATCACCCTCTCTTCCCCAAACCCCCTCCTCATCCCTCAACCCTGCCTTTCCCTTCTATCACCCTGTCTTCCCCAAACCCCCTCCTCTTCCCTCAACCCTGCCTTTCCCTTCTATCACCCTCTCTTCCCCAAACCCCCTCCTCACCCCTCAACCCTGCCTTTCCCTTCTATCACCCTCTCTTCCCCAAACCCCCTCCTCATCCCTCAACCCTGCCTTTCCCTTCTATCACCCTCTCTTCCCCAAACACCCTCCTCACCCCTCAACCCTGCCTTTCCCTTCTATCACCCTCTCTTCCCCAAACCCCCTCCTCATCCCTCAACCCTGCCTTTCCCTTCTATCACCCTCTCTTCCCCAAACCCCCTCCTCATCCCTCAACCCTGCCTTTCCCTTCTATCACCCTCTCTTCCCCAAACCCCCTCCTCACCCCTCAACCCTGCCTTTCCCTTCTATCACCCTCTCTTCCCCAAACCCCCTCCTCATCCCTCAACCCTGCCTTTCCCTTCTATCACCCTCTCTTCCCCAAACACCCTCCTCATCCCTCAACCCTGCCTTTCCCTTCTATCACCCTCTCTTCCCCAAACCCCCTCCTCACCCCTCAACCCTGCCTTTCCCTTCTATCACCCTCTCTTCCCCAAACCCCTCCTCACCCCTCAACCCTGCCTTTCCCTTCTATCACCCTCTCTTCCCCAAACCCCCTCCTCACCCCTCAACCCTGCCTTTCCCTTCTATCACCCTCTCTTCCCCAAACCCCTCCTCATCCCTCAACCCTGCCTTTCCCTTCTATCACCCTGTCTTCCCCAAACCCCCTCCTCACCCCTCAACCCTGCCTTTCCCTTCTATCACCCTCTCTTCCCCAAACACCCTCCTCATCCCTCAACCCTGCCTTTCCCTTCTATCACCCTCTCTTCCCCAAACCCCCTCCTCATCCCTCAACCCTGCCTTTCCCTTCTATCACCCTCTCTTCCCCAAACCCCCTCCTCACCCCTCAACCCTGCCTTTCCCTTCTATCACCCTCTCTTCCCCAAACCCCCTCCTCATCCCTCAACCCTGCCTTTCCCTTCTATCACCCTCTCTTCCCCAAACACCCTCCTCATCCCTCAACCCTGCCTTTCCCTTCTATCACCCTCTCTTCCCCAAACCCCTCCTCACCCCTCAACCCTGCCTTTCCCTTCTATCACCCTCTCTTCCCCAAACCCCCTCCTCACCCCTCAACCCTGCCTTTCCCTTCTATCACCCTCTCTTCCCCAAACCCCCTCCTCACCCCTCAACCCTGCCTTTCCCTTCTATCACCCTCTCTTCCCCAAACCCCCTCCTCATCCCTCAACCCTGCCTTTCCCTTCTATCACCCTCTCTTCCCCAAACCCTCCTCACCCTCCAACCTCCCTGCCCCCTCTCCCGCTTCTATCACCCTCTCTTCCCCAAACCCCCTCCTCATCCCTCAACCCTCCCTGCCCCCTCTCCCCCAATATCACCCTCTCTTCCCCAAACCCCCTCCTCAACCCTCCCTGCCCCCTCTCCCCCAATATCACCCTGTCTTCCCAAACCCCCTCCTCACGCCCCAACCTCCCTGCCCCCTCTCCCCCTTCAAACCCCCTCCTCACCCCAACCTCCCTGCCCCCTCTCCCCCAATATCACCCTCCCTGCTCCCTCTCCCCCTTCTATCACTCTCTCTTCCCCAAACCCCCTCCTCACCCCTCAACCTCCCTGCAAAACTCCCCTCTGTCTCCCACCTCCCATCTCACCCTCCTTCCCCTCCATCTCCAACCCCCAAAAGGCACCTCCACATTCAACATCTTTAAAGACAGTCAATCCCCCCTCCAAACCAAACTAAGTGCTGCCACCTGTTCTTGGCAGCTGGAGGCCCTGGCCAACCCAGATAAATGAGTCTGGACACCTGAGGGACTTGGTGAGTCTGCTGCTGTTTGGCACTTTTCAATTCAATTCAAGAGGCTTTATTTATTTCTTTACTCCCTGACACAGAACGCTGCACTGGTAAACACAGAGTCTAGCAGCTCCTCTCCTCTCTAATACTCTACAGAGTACAGTCTAGCAGGTCTCCTCTCCTCTCTAATACTCTACAGATTACAGTCTAGCAGGTCTCCTCTCTAATACTCTACAGATTACAGTCTAGCAGGTCTCTCTCATCTCTAATACTCTACAGAGTACAGTCTAGCAGGTCTCCTCTCTAATACTCTACAGAGTACAGTCTAGCAGGTCTCCTCTCTAATACTCTACAGAGTACAGTCTAGCAGGTCTCCTCTCCTCTCTAATACTCTACAGAGTACAGTCTAGCAGGTCTCCTCTCCTCTCTAATACTCTACAGAGTACAGTCTAGCAGGTCTCCTCTCTAATACTCTACAGAGTACAGTCTAGCAGGTCTCCTCTCTAATACTCTACAGATTACAGTCTAGCAGGTCTCCTCTCCTCTCTAATACTCTACAGATTACAGTCTAGCAGGTCTCCTCTCCTCTCTAACACTCTACAGAGTACAGTCTAGCAGGTCTCCTCTCTAATACTCTACAGAGTACAGTCTAGCAGGTCTCCTCTCCTCTCTAATACTCTACAGAGTACAGTCTAGCAGGTCTCCTCTCTAATACTCTACAGAGTACAGTCTAGCAGGTCTCCTCTCTAATACTCTACAGATTACAGTCTAGCAGGTCTCCTCTCCTCTCTAATACTCTACAGATTACAGTCTAGCAGGTCTCCTCTCCTCTCTAACACTCTACAGAGTACAGTCTAGCAGGTCTCCTCTCTAATACTCTACAGAGTACAGTCTAGCAGGTCTCCTCTCCTCTCTAATACTCTACAGAGTACAGTCTAGCAGGTCTCCTCTCCTCTCTAACACTCTACAGAGTACAGTCTAGCAGGTCTCCTCTCTAATACTCTACAGAGTACAGTCTAGCAGGTCTCCTCTCTAATACTCTACAGATTACAGTCTAGCAGGTCTCCTCTCCTCTCTAATACTCTACAGATTACAGTCTAGCAGGTCTCCTCTCTAATACTCTACAGAGTACAGTCTAGCAGGTCTCCTCTCTAATATTCTACAGAGTACAGTCTAGCAGGTCTCCTCTCTAATACTCTACAGAGTACAGTCTAGCAGGTCTCCTCTCTAATACTCTACAGCGTACAGTCTAGCAGGTCTCCTCTCTAATACTCTACAGAGTACAGTCTAGCAGGTCTCCTCTCCTCTCTAATACTCTACAGAGTACAGTCTAGGAGGTCTCCTCTCTAATACTCTACAGAGTACAGTCTAGCAGGTCTCCTCTCTAATACTCTACAGAGTACAGTCTAGCAGGTCTCCTCTCTCATACTCTACAGAGTACAGTCTAGAGGTCTCCTCTCTAATACTCTACAGATTACAGTCTAGCAGGTCTCTCTCATCTCTAATACTCTACAGAGTACAGTCTAGCAGGTCTCCTCTCTAATACTCTACAGAGTACAGTCTAGCAGGTCTCCTCTCCTCTCTAATACTCTACAGAGTACAGTCTAGCAGGTCTCCTCTCTAATACTTTACAGATTACAGTCTAGCAGGTCTCCTCTCTAATACTCTACAGATTACAGTCTAGCAGGTCTCCTCTCCTCTCTAATACTCTACAGATTACAGTCTAGCAGGTCTCCTCTCTAATACTCTACAGAGTACAGTCTAGCAGGTCTCCTCTCTAATACTCTACAGATTACAGTCTAGCAGGTCTCCTCTCCTCTCTAATACTCTACAGAGTACAGTCTAGCAGGTCTCCTCTCCTCTCTAACACTCTACAGAGTACAGTCTAGCAGGTCTCCTCTCTAATACTCTACAGATTACAGTCTAGCAGGTCTCCTCTCCTCTCTAATACTCTACAGAGTACAGTCTAGCAGGTCTCCTCTCTAATACTCTACAGAGTACAGTCTAGCAGGTCTCCTCTCTAATACTCTACAGATTACAGTCTAGCAGGTCTCCTCTCCTCTCTAATACTCTACAGATTACAGTCTAGCAGGTCTCCTCTCCTCTCTAATACTCTACAGAGTACAGTCTAGCAGGTCTCCTCTCTAATACTCTACAGAGTACAGTCTAGCAGGTCTCCTCTCCTCTCTAATACTCTACAGAGTACAGTCTAGCAGGTCTCCTCTCCTCTCTAACACTCTACAGAGTACAGTCTAGCAGGTCTCCTCTCTAATACTCTACAGAGTACAGTCTAGCAGGTCTCCTCTCCTCTCTAATACTCTACAGATTACAGTCTAGCAGGTCTCCTCTCTAATACTCTACAGATTACAGTCTAGCAGGTCTCCTCTCTAATACTCTACAGATTACAGTCTAGCAGGTCTCCTCTCTAATACTCTACAGAGTACAGTCTAGCAGGTCTCCTCTCTAATACTCTACAGAGTACAGTCTAGCAGGTCTCCTCTCTAATACTCTACAGAGTACAGTCTAGCAGGTCTCCTCTCCTCTCTAATACTCTACAGAGTACAGTCTAGCAGGTCTCCTCTCTAATACTCTACAGAGTACAGTCTAGCAGGTCTCCTCTCTAATACTCTACAGAGTACAGTCTAGCAGGTCTCCTCTCTAATACTCTACAGAGTACAGTCTAGGAGGTCTCCTCTCTAATACTCTACAGAGTACAGTCTAGCAGGTCTCCTCTCTAATACTCTACAGAGTACAGTCTAGCAGGTCTCCTCTCTAATACTCTACAGAGTACAGTCTAGCAGGTCTCCTCTCTAATACTTTACAGATTACAGTCTAGCAGGTCTCCTCTCCTCTCTAATACTCTACAGATTACAGTCTAGCAAGTCTCCTCTCTAATACTCTACAGATTACAGTCTAGCAGGTCTCCTCTCCTCTCTAATACTCTACAGATTACAGTCTAGCAGGTCTCCTCTCTAATACTCTACAGATTACAGTCTAGCAGGTCTCCTCTCCTCTCTAATACTCTACAGATTACAGTCTAGCAGATTACAGTCTAGCAGGTCTCCTCTCTAATACTCTACAGATTACAGTCTAGCAGGTCTCCTCTCCTCTCTAATACTCTACAGATTACAGTCTAGCAGGTCTCCTCTCTAATACTCTACAGATTACAGTCTAGCAGGTCTCCTCTCCTCTCTAATACTCTACAGATTACATTCTAGCAGGTCTCCTCTCTAATACTCTACAGAGTACAGTCTAGCAGGTCTCCTCTCTAATACTCTACAGAGTACAGTCTAGCAGGTCTCCTCTCTAATACTCTACAGAGTACAGTCTAGAGAGGTCTCCTCTCTAATACTCTACAGAGTACAGTCTAGCAGGTCTCCTCTCTAATACTCTACAGAGTACAGTCTAGGAGGTCTCCTCTCTAATACTCTACAGAGTACAGTCTAGCAGGTCTCCTCTCTAATACTCTACAGATTACAGTCTAGCAGGTCTCCTCTCTAATACTCTACAGAGTACAGTCTAGCAGGTCTCCTCTCTAATACTATACAGAGTACAGTCTAGCAGCTCCTCTCCTCTCTAATACTCTACAGAGTACAGTCTAGCAGGTCTCCTCTCCTCTCTAATACTCTACAGATTACAGTCTAGCAAGTCTCCTCTCTAATACTCTACAGAGTACAGTCTAGCAGGTCTCCTCTCCTCTCTAATACTCTACAGATTATAGTCTAGCAAGTCTCCTCTCTAATACTCTACAGATTACAGTCTAGCAGGTCTCATCTCCTCTCTAATACTCTACAGAGTACAGTCTAGCAGGTCTCCTCTCCTCTCTAATACTCTACAGATTACAGTCTAGCAGTTCTACCAGCTCTCCTCTCTGATAATCTACAGATTACAGTCTAGCAGGTCAACCAGCTCTCCTCTCTCCAACACCCCACTACAAGATATGCCCACATTCTAAATGCAAACCTATTCCATATTTAGTGCACTATTTTTGAGTCCATTTGCAATGCAATTCATGTCCCAATTCATCCCAGTGGTGTGAACTGGGATCTGTTGGGCTCTGAGAGGAGAGGACGTTTCTTGTTGTTGAATCATTTATAATTGTAACGGCCGTTGCTGGTGGAAGAAAGTTAGGACCGAGGTGCAGCGTGGTCCATATGTATTAGAATTAACACGGACATAACAGAAATAACTAAGAGAAATGACCGACAACAGTTCTGGCTGGTGCAGCAGACACACAACAGGAATTAATACATCATGATAATGACATCACAATACCCCATAATGACATCACAAAGGAACTAAGGTCAGAACGTGACAACAGTATATTAATACATCATGATAATGACATCACAATACCCCATAATGACATCACAATACCCCATAATGACATCACAAAGGAACTAAGGTCAGAACGTGACAATAATTCATCTATATGTTCACGTTTATGTTTTTCCCCCTCTCAACTAGTGTCGGGTTACTATGGGCCCTGGTCAACAGTAGTGTACTATATAGGGATTAGGATAGCAGTTGGGACATGTTGTGTATATCAGTCCCCCTCTCAACTAAGTGTCGGGTTACTATGGGCCCTGGTCAACAGTAGTGTACTATATAAGGATTAGGATAGCAGTTGGGACATGTTGTGTATATCAGTCCCCTCTCAACTAGTGTCGGGTTACTATGGGCCCTGGTCAACAGTAGTGTACTATATAGGGATTAGGATAGCAGTTGGGACATGTTGTGTATATCAGTCCCCTCTCAACTAGTGTCGGGTTACTATGGGCCCTGGTCAACAGTAGTGTACTATATAGGGATTAGGATAGCAGTTGGGACATGTTGTGTATATCAGTCCCCTCTCAACTAGTGTCGGGTTACTATGGGCCCTGGTCAACAGTAGTGTACTATATAGGGATTAGGATAGCAGTTGGGACATGTTGTGTATATCAGTCCCCTCTCAACTAGTGTCGGGTTACTATGGGCCCTGGTCAAAAGTAGTGTACTATACAGGGATTAGGATAGCAGTTGGGACATGTTGTGTATATCAGTCCCCTCTCAACTAGTGTCGGGGGCCCTTCAACAGTGTGTATATACAGGGATTAGATAGCAGTTGGGACATCAACTAGTTACTATGGGCCCTGGTCAACAGTAGTGTACTATTAGGGATTAGGATAGCAGTTGGGACATGTTGTGTATATCAGTCCCCTCTCAACTAGTGTCGGGTTACTATGGGCCCTGGTCAACAGTAGTGTACTATATAGGGATTAGGATAGCAGTTGGGACATGTTGTGTATATCAGTCCCCTCTCAACTAGTGTCGGGTTACTATGGGCCCTGGTCAACAGTAGTGTACTATATAGGGATTAGGATAGCAGTTGGGACATCAAATCAAATCAAATCAAATTTATTTATATAGCCCTTCGTACATCAGCTGATATCTCAAAGTGCTGTACAGAAACCCAGCCTAAAACCCCAAACAGCAAACAATGCAGGTGTAAAAGCACGGTGGCTAGGAAAAACTCCCTAGAAAGGCCAAAACCTAGGAAGAAACCTAGAGAGGAACCGGGCTATGTGGGGTGGCCAGTCCTCTTCTGGCTGTGCCGGGTAGAGATTATAACAGAACATGACCAAGATGTTCAAATGTTCATAAATGACCAGCATGGTCAAATAATAATAAGGCAGAACAGTTGAAACTGGAGCAGCAGCACAGTCAGGTGGACTGGGGACAGCAAGGAGCCATCATGTCAGGTAGTCCTGGGGCACGGTCCTAGGGCTCAGGTCCTCCGAGAGAGAGAAAGAAAGAGAGAATTAGAGAGAGCATATGTGGGGTGGCCAGTCCTCTTCTGGCTGTGCCGGGTGGAGATTATAACAGAACGTGGCCAAGATGTTCAAATGTTCATAAATGACCAGCATGGTTGAATAATAGTAAGGCAGAACAGTTGAAACTGGAGCAGGAGCATGGCCAGGTGGACTGGGGACAGCAAGGAGTCCTCATGTCAGGTAGTCCTGGGACATGGTCCTAGGGCCCAGGCCAGTTGAAACTGGAGCAGCAGCATGGCCAGGTGGACTGGGGACAGCAAGGAGTCATCATGTCAGGTAGTCCTGGGGCATGGTTCTAGGGCTCAGGTCCTCCCGAGAGAAAGAAAGAGAAAGAGAAGAAGGAGAGAATTAGAGAACGCACACTTAGATTTACACAGGACACCGAATAGGACAGGAGAAGTACTCCAGATAAACAAACTGACCCTAGCCCCCGACACATAAACTACTGCAGCATAAATACTGGAGGCTGAGACAGGAGGGGTCAGGAGACACTGTGGCCCCATCCGAGGACACCCCCGGACAGGGCCAAACAGGAAGGATATAACCCCACCCACTTTGCCAAAGCACAGCCCCCACACCACTAGAGGGAAATCTTCAACCACCAACTTACCATCCTGAGACAAGACATGTTGTGTATATCAGTCCCCTCTCAACTAGTGTCAGGTTACTATGGGCCCTGGTCAAAAGTAGTGTACTATATAGGGATTAGGATAGCAGTTGGGACATGTTGTGTATATCAGTCCCCTCTCAACTAGTGTCGGGTTACTATGGGCCCTGGTCAACAGTAGTGTACTATATATGGGGATTAGGATAGCAGTTGGGACATGTTGTGTATATCAGTCCCCTCTCAACTAGTGTCGGGTTACTATGGGCCCTGGTCAACAGTAGTGTACTATAGAGGGATTAGGGTCCTGGTATAAAGTAGTGTACTATATAGGGATTAGGGTCCTGGTCTAAATAGTGTACTATATAGGGCTCTGGTCTAAATTAGTGTACTTATATAGGGATTAGGATAGCAGTTGGGGCATGTTGTGTGTATCAGTCCCCTAAGGGGAGGGATGATGATTATATTGGTTTAATATTAGATCTAATCTACCGTCATTACAGCTGAGTAGGATGTGTTTAACGTGGGTAAATATTCTAGACTATAATTAGGACTGTATCTACATTCAGAACAGAACAGTTTGTAACGGGGCCGAGGTGGAATGTTGTCTCAATCTACGGCTAGTTGATCACATCCACGCTGTTCATCTGCTTTTAACTAGTTACTTATCGTTGTTCTTGATGTAACATTTAAACAAAGCCTTGTTTGGGAATCTCAATTACTCTTCATACAAACAAATATACGTGGTAATCGTGATGCTATGTGTTTTGCATCAAAGATGACTGAACGTCTACAATCCTAGAACATAGGCTGTCCCCACAACGGAACCTTTTTGTAGAATGCCGTATGGTTCTAGGTAGAACCCTTTTGGGTTCCATGTAGAACACTTTCCAACAATGGGTTCTACATAGAACCCAAAATAGTTTTACCTCGAAGCAAAAATAGTTCTACTACGGGGACAGCCAAAGAACCCTTTTGGAACCCATTTGGAACCCTTTTGGAACCCTTTTGGAACCCTTTTGGAACCCATTTGGAACCCTTTTGGAACCCTTTTGGAACCCTTTTGGAACCCATTTGGGTGATACCAATTCTATCGACAGACTTTAGAGGACATAGTTAATAGAGTAGAGGACATAGTTAATATACTAGAGGACATAGTTAATAGACTAGAGGACATAGTTAATATACTAGAGGACATAGTTAATAGACTAGAGGACATAGTTAATATACTAGAGGACATAGTTAATATACTAGAGGACATAGTTAATTAGACTAGAGGACATAGTTAATATACTAGAGGACATAGTTAATATACTAGAGGACATAGTTAATAGAGTAGAGGACATAGTTAATATACTAGAGGACATAGTTAATAGACTAGAGGACATAGTTAATATACTAGAGGACATAGTTAATATACTAGAGGACATAGTTAATATACTAGAGGACATAGTTAATATACTAGAGGACATAGTTATTATACTAGAGGACATAGTTCATATACTAGAGGACATAGTTAATATACTAGAGGACATAGTTAATATACTAGAGGACATAGTTAATAGAGTAGAGGACATAGTTAATATACTAGAGGACATAGTTAATATACTAGAGGACACAGTTAATATACTAGAGGACATAGTTAATATACTAGAGGACATAGTTAATAGACTAGAGGACATAGTTAATATACTAGAGGACATAGTTAATATACTAGAGGACATAGTTAATATACTAGAGGACATAGTTAATATACTAGAGGACATAGTTAATACATAGTTAATACTAGAGGACATAGACTAGAGGACATAGTTAATAGACTAGAGGACATAGTTAATATACTAGAGGACATAGTTAATATACTAGAGGACATAGTTAATATACTAGAGGACATAGTTACATAGTTAATAGACTAGAGGACATAGTTAATATACTAGAGGACATAGTTAATAGACTAGAGGACATAGTTAATATACTAGAGGACATAGTTAATATACTAGAGGACATAGTTAATATACTAGAGGACATAGTTAATAGACTAGAGGACATAGTTAATAGACTAGAGGACATAGTTAATACTAGAGGACATAGTTAATATACTAGAGGACATAGTTAATATACTAGAGGACATAGTTAATATACTAGAGGACATAGTTAATATACTAGAGGACATAGTTAATATACTAGAGGACATAGTTAATATACTAGAGGACATAGTTAATAACTAGAGGACATAGTTAATAGAGGACATAGTTAATATACTAGAGGACATAGTTAATATACTAGAGGACATAGTTAATATACTAGAGGACATAGTTAATATACTAGAGGACATAGTTAATATACTAGAGGACATAGACTAGAGGACATAGTTAATATACTAGAGGACATAGACATAGTTAATAGACTAGAGGACATAGTTAATATACTAGAGGACATAGTTAATATACTAGAGGACATAGTTAATATACTAGAGGACATAGTTAATATACTAGAGGACATAGTTAGTTATACTAGAGGACATAGTTAATATACTAGAGGACATAGTTAATATACTAGAGGACATAGTTAATATACTAGAGGACATAGTTAATAGACTAGAGGACATAGTTAATATACTAGAGGACATAGTTAATATACTAGAGGACATAGTTAATATACTAGAGGACATAGTTAATATACTAGAGGACATAGTTAATATATAGAGGACATAGTTAATATACTAGAGGACATAGTTAATACATAGTAGAGGACATAGTTAATATACTAGAGGACATAGTTAATATGACATGGTTCTCCACTAGAGGACATAGTTAATATACTAGAGGACATAGACTAGAGGACATAGTTAATTAGAGGAAGTTAATAGACTAGAGGACATAGTACTCTAATATACTAGAGGACATCTAGTTAATAGACTAGAGGACATAGTCATAGTTATTAATCTGTTAAAATACTAGACATGTTCTCTCTCTCTTCTGTCTCTCTCTTTCTGTCTGTCTGAGGACATAGTTAATATACTAGAGGACATAGTTAATCTCTCTGTCTCTCTCTCTCTGTCTCTCTCTCTCTCTGTTCTCAGACTAGAGGACATCTCTCTCTGTCTCTCTCTCGCTCTGTCTCTCTCACTGTCTCTCTCTCTCTCTCTTCTGTCTGTCTCTGTCTGTCTCTCTCTCTCTGTCTCTCTCTCTCTCTCTCTCTCTCTCTCTCTCTCTCTCTCTCTCTCTCTCTCTCTCTCTCTCTCTCTCTCTCTCTCTCTCTGTCTCTCTCACTGTCTCTCTCTCACTGTCTCTCTCTCTCTCTGTCTCTCTCTTTCTGTCTGTCTCTGTCTGTCTCTCTCTCTCTGTCTCTCTGTCTCTCTCTCTCTCTCTCTCTGTCTCTCTCTCTATCTTCATTTCAATTTCCTCAGAAACCTGTTAGACTAAATAACAGGCTTGATCCAAAGTCAATTTGATGAATAGTTTCAGGTAATCTGTGGGAGGAATCATGACCAGCACTTCAGATATCATCAACTGGGTTATCTGAGAAAATGAGATATTTCAGGTCTCTCTCTCGCTCTTTCTCTCTTTCTCTCTTTCTCTCTTTCTCTCTTTCTCTCTTTGTCTGTCTGTCTGTCTGTCTGTCTGTCTGTCTGTCTGTCTGTCTGTCTGTCTGTCTGTCTGTCTGTCTGTCTGTCTGTCTGTCTGTCTGTCTGTCTGTCTGTCTGTCTGTCTGTCTGTCTGTCTGTCTGTCTCTCTCTCTGTCTCTCTGTCTCTCTGTCTCTCTGTCTCTCTCTATCTCTCTCTGTGTGAGAGATGTCTATCTCTGTCTCTCTCTCTCTCTCTCTCTCTGTCTCTGTCTCTGTGTGTGAGAGGTGTCTCTCTCTCTCGGTCTCTCTCTCTCTCTCTGTGTGTGAGAGGTGTCTCTCTCTCTGTCTCTCTCTCTCTGTGCGTGAGAGGTGTCTCTCTCTCTCTGTGTGTGAGAGGTGTCCTTCTATCTCTCTTTCTCTGTGCGTGAGAGGTGTCTCTCTCTCTGTCTCTCTCTCTGTCTCTCTCTCTGTGTGTGAGAGGTGTCTCTCTCTCTCTCTCTGTCTCTCTCTCTGTGTGTGAGAGGTCTCTCTCTCTCTCTCTCTCTGTCTCTCTCTCTGTCTCTCTCTCTGTCTCTGTCTCTCTTTCTCTGTGTGTGTGAGGTGTCCCAGAAGAGAGAGGGATGTACTATTATCTACTGTACAGCCAGTGACAAAACATTAAGAACACCTTCCTAATATTAAATTGCACTACTGGAAGTACTGGTATCTATAGAACCCCCTGGACTAGATATCAATGGGTTATAGAGGTGAATTACTGATATCTATAGAACCCCCTGGACTGGATATCAATGGGTTATAGAGGTGAATTACTGGTATCTATAGAAACCCCTGGACTAGATATCAATGGGTTATAGAGGTGAATTACTGGTATCTATAGAACCCCTTGGACTGAATATCAATGGGTTATAGGGGTGAATTACTGGTATCTATAGGAACCCCTGGACTAGATATCAATGGGTTATAGAGGTGAATTACTGGTATCAATGGGTTATAGAGGTGAATTACTGGTATCTATAGAACCCCCTGGACTGGATATCTATAGAACTGGTATCTATGGACTGGATATCAATGGGTTATAGAGGTGAATTACTGGTATCAATGGGTTACTAGATATGAATTACTGGTATCTATAGAACCCCTTGGACTGAATATCAATGGGTTATAGGGGTGAATTACTGGTATCTATAGGAACCCCTGGACTAGATATCAATGGGTTATAGAGGTGAATTACTGGTATCTATATAACCCCCTGGACTGGATATCAATGGGTTATAGAGGTGAATTACTGGTATCAATGGGTTATAGAGGTGAATTACTGGTATCTATAGAACCCCTTGGACTGAATATCAATGGGTTATAGGCGTGAATTACTGGTATCTATAGGAACCCCTGGACTAGATATCAATGGGTTATAGAGGTGAATTACTGGTATCAATGGGTTATAGAGGTGAATTACTGGTATCTATAGATCCCCTGGACTGAATATTATTGGGTGTGGTTGTCATCAAATCACATCAAATGTATTTATATAGCCTTTCGTACATCAGCTGATATCTCAAAGTGCTGTACAGAAACCCAGCCTAAATCCCCCAAACAGCAAGCAATGCAGGTCTAGAAGCACGGTGGCTAGGAAAAACTGCCTAGAAAGGCCAAAACCAAGGAAGAAACCTAGAGAGGAACCAGGCTATGGGGGTGGCCAGTCCTCTACTGGCTGTGCCGGGTTGAGGGGAACCAGGCTATGAGGAATTGCCAGTCTTCGTCTGGCTGTGCCGGGTGGAGATTATAACAGAACATGGCCAAGATGTTCAAATGTTCATAAATGATCAGCATGGTCAAATAGTAATAATTACAGTGGATGTCGAGGGTGCAACAGGTCAGCACCTCAGGAGTAAATGTCAGTTGGCTTTTCATAGCTGATCATTAAGAGTATCTCTACCATTCCTGCTGTCTCTAGAGAGTTGAAAACAGCAGGTCTGGGACAGGTAGCACGTCCGGTGAACAGGTCAGGTTTCCATAGCCGCAGGCAGAACAGTTGAAACTGGAGCAGCAGCACGGCCAGGTGGACTGGGGACAGCAAGGAGTCATCATGCCAGGTAGTCCTGAGGCATGGTCCTAGGGCTCAGGTCCTCCAAGAGAGACAGAGAGAGAGAGAAAGAGAGAATTAGAGAGAGCATACTTAAATTCACACAGGACACCAGATAAGACAGGAGAAGTACTACAGATATAACAAACTGACCCTAGCCCCCCGACACATAAACTACTGCAGCATAAATACTGGAGGCTCCGATAGGAGGGGTCAGGAGGCCCCATCCAACGATACCCCTGGACAGGGTCAAACAGGAAGGATATAACCCCACCCACCTTTCCAAAGCACAGCCCCCACACCACTAGAGAGATATCTTCAACCACCAACTTACCATCCTGAGACAAGGCAGAGTATAGCCCACAAAGATCTCCGCCACAGCACAACCCAAGAGGGGGCGCCAACCCAGACAGGAAGATCACATAAGTTTTGCTAGGGATGGCATGAAAGAGCACCAGTAAGCCAGTGACTCAGCCCCTGTAATAGGGTTATAGGCAGAGAATCCGAGTTGAAAAAGGGGAACCGGCCAAGCAGACAGCAAGGGCGGTTCGTTGCTCCAGAGCCTTTCCGTTCACCTTCCCACTCCTGGGCCAGACTACACTCAATCATATGACCCACTGAAGAGATGAGTCTTCAGTAAAGACTTAAAGGTTGAGACCGAGTTTGCGTCTCTCACATGGGTAGGCAGACCGTTCCATAAAAATGGAGCTCTACAGGAGAAAGCCCTGCCTCCAGCTGTTTGCTTAGAAATTCTAGGGACAATCAGGAGGCCTGCGTCTTGTGACCGTAGCGTACGTGTAGGTATGTACGGCAGGACCAAATCAGAGAGGTAGGTAGGAGCAAGCCCATGTAATGCTTTGTAGGTTAGCAGTAAAACCTTGAAATCAGCCCTTGCTTTGACAGGAAGCCAGTGTAGGGAGGATAGCACTGGAGTAATATGATCACATTTGTTGGTTCTAGTCAAGATTCTAGCAGCCGTATTTAGCACTAACTGAAGTTTATTTAGTGCTTTATCCGGGTAGCGGGAGGGTAGAGCATTGCAGTACTCTAACCTGGAATTAACAAAAGCATGGATTCATTTTTCTGCATCATTTTTGGACAGAAAGTTTCTGATTTTTGCAATGTTACGTAGATGGAAAAAAAAGCTGTCCTTGAAACAGTCTTGACATGTTGGTCAAAAGAGAGATCAGGGTCCAGAGTAACGCCGAGGTCCTTCACAGTTTTATTTGAGACGACTGTACAACCATTATGCCTCCCAGTGTGTTGTGACTTGATATTACAAGTTACTAGAATCATAAAAATATAAATTACTTAGTATTTGTCAGATCATTTCCAAGGTAATAATTAATATGGATATGTTAATATTCAAAGTCAAGTGTTTATAAAAACAACATTGTGATAAAATTACTTTTGTGTTTGTCAGAGATTTCTAAGGTAATAATTAATATTGGAATATCAATATTCAAAGTCAAGTGTTTATTTTTATTTTTTTGTGACTAAAATAACTATAAACCCTTTTTTCCTAAAATCAAGCAAGAGCTAAATAATTATTCTGAACAAAAATATATTTTTTTTTCTGTACGGTGAACGAAAATGGTTTCTGATGAAGCAGGAAGTGAGGTGTCATTTAATCACGGTTGATGGTAGCAGCAGGAAGTGAGGTGTCATTTAATCACAGTTGATGGTAGCAGCAGGAAGTGAGGTGTCATTTAATCACAGTTGATGGTAGCAGTGAGATGGAAGTGAGGTGTCATTTAATCACAGTTGATGGTAGCAGCAGGAAGTGAGGTGTCATTTAATCACAGTTGATGGTAGCAGCAGGAAGTGAGGTGTCATTTAATCACAGTTGATGGTAGCAGCAGGAAGTGAGGTGTCATTTAATCACAGTTGATGGTAGCAGCAGGAAGTGAGGTGTCATTTAATCACAGTTGATGGTAGCAGCAGGAAGTGAGGTGTCATTTAATCACAGTTGATGGTAGCAGCAGGAAGTGAGGTGTCATTTAATCACAGTTGATGGTAGCAGCAGGAAGTGAGGTGTCATTTAATCACAGTTGATGGTAGCAGCAGGAAGTGAGGTGTCATTTAATCACAGTTGATGGTAGCAGCAGGAAGTGAGGTGTCATTTAATCACAGTTGATGGTAGCAGCAGGAAGTGAGGTGTCATTTAATCACAGTTGATGGTAGCAGCAGGAAGTGAGGTGTCATTTAATCACAGTTGATGGTAGCAGCAGGAAGTGAGGTGTCATTTAATCACAGTTGATGGTAGCAGCAGGAAGTGAGGTGTCATTTAATCACAGTTGATGGTAGCAGGAAGTGAGGTGTCATTTAATCACAGTTGATGGTAGTGTCATTTAATCACAGTTGATGGTAGCAGCAGGAAGTGAGGTGTCATTTAATCACAGTTGATGGTAGCAGCAGGAAGTGAGGTGTCATTTAATCACAGTTGATGGTAGCAGCAGGAAGTGAGGTGTCATTTAATCACAGTTGATGGTAGCAGCAGGAAGTGAGGTGTCATTTAATCACAGTTGATGGTAGCAGCAGGAAGTGAGGTGTCATTTAATCACAGTTGATGGTAGCAGCAGGAAGTGAGGTGTCATTTAATCACAGTTGATGGTAGCAGCAGGAAGTGAGGTGTCATTTAATCACAGTTGATGGTAGCAGCAGGAAGTGAGGTGTCATTTCACAATGGTAGCAGTGTCATTTAATCACAGTTGATGGTAGCAGCAGGAAGTGAGGTGTCATTTAATCACAGTTGATGGTAGCAGCAGGAAGTGAGGGAGTTGAGTAGCAGCAGGAAGGTGTCATTTAATCACAGTTGATGGTAGCAGCAGGAGTTGAGTAGCAGCAGGAGGTGTCATTTAATCACAGTTGATGGTAGCAGCAGGAAGTGAGGTGTCATTTAATCACAGTTGATGGTAGCAGCAGGAAGTGAGGTGTCATTTAATCACAGTTGATGGTAGCAGCAGGAAGTGAGGTGTCATTTAATCACAGTTGATGGTAGCAGAAGGAAGTGAGAGTCATTTAATCACAGTTGATGGTAGCAGCAGGAAGTGAGGTGTCATTTAATCACAGTTGATGGTAGCAGCAGGAAGTGAGGTGTCATTTAATCACAGTTGATGTTAGCAGCAGGAAGTGAGGTGTCATTTAATCACAGTTGATGGTAGCAGCAGGAAGTGAGGTGTCATTTAATCACAGTTGATGGTAAAAGCAGGAAGTGAGGTGTCATTTAATCACAGTTGATGGTAGCAGCAGGAAGTGAGGTGTCATTTAATCACAGTTGATGGTAGCAGCAGGAAGTGAGGTGTCATTTAATCACAGTTGATGGTAGCAGCAGGAAGTGAGGTGTCATTTAATCACAGTTGATGGTAGCAGCAGGAAGTGAGGTGTCATTTAATCACAGTTGATGGTAGCAGCAGGAAGTGAGGTGTCATTTAATCATGGTTCCCTTTTCACCCTTTGGAACACTCTCTCCCTGCTGCTACCATCTGCCACACTGTGTGTGTGTGTGTTCTTGCATGTGTGTAAGCATGTAAGTGTGTGTGTTTCCGATTGGTAATCATCATGTGTGTGTGTGTGTGTTCCACTCGGTCATCAACATGTGTGTGTGTGTGTGTGTGTGTGTGTGTGTGTGTGTGTGTGTGTGTGTGTGTGTGTGTGTGTGTGTGTGTGTGTGTGTGTGTGTGTGTGTGTGTGTGTGTGTGCGTGCGTGCGTGTGTGTGTATGTGTGTGCGTGCGTGCATAGGTTTGCGTGTGTGTGTGTGTGCGCGTGTGTGTTTCCGATTGGTAATCATCGTGTGTGTGTGTGTGTGTGTGTGTGTGTGTGTGTGTGTGTGTGTGTGTGTGTGTGTGTGTGTGTGTGTGTGTGTGTGTGTGTGTGTGTGTGTGTGTGTGTGTGTGTGTGTGTGTGTGTGTGTGTGTGTGTGTGTGCGTGCGTGTGTGTGTGTGTGTGTGTTCCACTCGATCATCAACATGTGTGTGTGTGTGTGTGTGTGTGTGTGTGTGTGTGTGTGTGTGTGTGTGTGTGTGTGTGTGTGTGTGTGTGTGTGTGTGTGTGTGTGTGTGTGTGTGTGTGTGTGTGTGTGTGTGTGTGTGTGTGTGTGTGTGTGTGTCATCTGTGTGCGCATGCGTGTGCGTGCGTGTGCGTGCGTGCGTGCGTGCGTGCGTGTGTGTGTTGTGTGTGTGTGTGTGTGTGTGTGTGTGTGTGTGTGTGTGTGTGTGTGTGTGTGTGTGTGTGTTCATCACAGCCATTCATCATCATCAGTTTAATAGTGTTTTCCGTAGACGTGTTCATCTGGACTTCCTGCTGCAGATCCAAGAACATTTTCACTCCATTCATTTAACTCATTTTAATTGTGTGTGTTTTGACAGGTTCTCATTTTCCTTCCCCTAAACAGAAATGATCTCCACTATGGTTTTGTTTGATCAGACCGGCGTTGACTTTGAATTAAAGGTGGGAGACAGAGACATTTGCCAAGACTGTTTAACTGGATAAACAATGGGTGGGTTGCCAGGTAAGGTCTGTTAACGTTGCCAGATCTATTAGACGGTGAAACAATAGGTGGGTTGCCAGGTAAGGTTCGTTGCCTAAGTCGTTAACGTTGCACTTATTAGAAGGTTAAACAATAGATGGGTTGCCATACCGTTAACGTTTAGACTTATTAGAAGGTTAAACAATAGATGGGTTGCCAGGTAAGTTAACGTTGCCAGACCTATTAGAAGGTTAAACAATAGATGGGTTGCCAGGTAAGGTCCATTAACGTTTCCAGACTTATTAGAAGGTTAAACAATAGGTGGGTTAAACAAGACCTATTAGAAGGATGGGTTGCCAGGTAAGGTTAAGTTGCCATACCAATTAGACGGTTAAACAATAGATGGGTTGCCAGGTAAGGTTGGTTAACGTTGCCATACCTATTAGACGGTTAAACAATAGATGGGTTGCCAGGTAAGGTTGGTTAACGTTGCCATACCTATTAGACGGTTAAACAATAGATGGGTTGCCAGGTAAGGTTCGTTAACGTTGCCATACCAATTAGACGGTTAAACAATAGATGGGTTGCCAGGTAAGTTCCGTAAAAATTGCCAGACCTATTAACAGTTAAACAATGGGTGGGTTGCCAGGTTAGGTTTCACTCATCTTTCTCTCATGTAGTCTGCCATGTCACCTCTGTCTAGAAGAAGAACCATGTAATACAGGTAATGCTACAGGTAATGCTACAGGTAAAAATACATGTTTATTTGAACATAAATACTTTTTGAAGTAACACTTCAAATTGTCTTCAGAGTTGCTGAATATTTTCCCCTCCAACATCCTTCATTTTAAAAAGTAGTTACTGTACTTAATAATGCTATCATGAGAGAGAGAGAGAAAATAGAGAGAAAGAGATGGACAACAATATAGATAGATAGAGAAAGAGAGGGATAGAGAGACAGACGGAGAGAGGGAGAGAGACAAACCACGACCAACAAACCACGACCAACAACATTGGACACTTTATGGAACAAAAAGCCTTCACTATATTATCCTGGAATATCCAAGGCCTGAGGTCATCTGCCTTTGGCCTAAAGAGCAGAAACCCGGACTTCACCAAAGAAATCGGTAATACAGACATTGTCATCCTGCAAGAAACCTGGTATAGAGGAGACGGACCCACTGGTTGCCCTCTAGGTTACAGAGAGCTGGTAGTACCATCCACCAAACTAACCAAACAGGTGTGAAACAGGGAAGGGACTCAGGGGGTATGCTAATTTGGTATAGAGCAGACCTAACTCACTCCATTAAATTAATCAAAACAGGAACATTCTACATTTGGCTAGAAATTCAAAAGGAAATGATCCTAACAGAGAAAAATGTCCTCCTGTGTGCTACCTATATCCCCCCACTAGAATCCCCATATTTTAATGAAGACAGCTTCTCCATCCTGGAGGGGGAAATCAATCATTTCCAGGCCCAGGGACATGTACTAGTCTGTGGCGACCTAAATGCCAGAACCGGACAAGAACCTGACACCCTCAGCACACAGGGGGACAAACACCTGCCTGGAGGTGACAGCATTCCCTCCCCCATATGCCCCCCTAGACACAACTATGACAACATAACCAACAAAAACGGGTCACAACTCCTGCAGCTCTGTCACACGCTGGGTATCGAGGGGATTCCTATGGTAGGTACACCTATAGCTCATATCTTGGCAGTAGTACTGTAGACTACTTTATCACTGACCTCAACCCAGAGTCTCTCAGAGCGTTCAGTCAGTCCACTGACACCCCTATGAGACCACAGCAAAATCACAGTCTACTTAAACAGAGCAATACTCAATCATGAGGCATCAAAGCCAAAGGAACTGAGTAACATTAAGAAATGCTATAGATGGAAGGAATGCAGTTTGGAAACCTACCAAAAAACAATTAGGCAACAACAAATTCAATCCCTTTTAGACAATTTCCTGGGTAAAACGTTCCACTGTAATAGTGAAGGTGTAAACTTGGCAGTAGAAAATCTCAACAGTATATTTGACCTCTCAGCTTCCCTATCAAATCTAAAAATTTCAAATAGAAAACCGAAGAAAATTAACAATAATGACAAATGGTTTGATGAAGAATGCAAAAATCTAAGAAAGAAATTGAGAAACCTGTCCAACCAAAAACATAGAGACCCGGAAAACCTGAGTCTACGCCTTCTCTATGGTGAATCACTACGGAAAAAGAAGGAACAGCATGTCAGAAATCAGCTCAATGTAATTGAAGAATCTATAGACTCTAACCACTTCTGGGAAAATTGGAAAACACTAAACAAACAACAACACGAATAATTATCTATCCAAAATGGAGATGGGTAAACCACTTCTCCAATCTTTTTGGTTCTATAACAAAGAATAAAGAGCAAAAACATATACATGATCAAATACAGATCTTAGAATCAACTATTAAAGACCAGAACCCACTGGATTCTCCAATTACATTGAATGAGTTACAGGACAAAATAAAAACCCTTCAACCCAAAAAGGCCTGTGGTGTCGATGGTATCCTCAATGAAATGATCAAATATACAGACAACAAATTCCAATTGGCTATACTAAAACTCTTTAACATCATACTTAGCTCTGGCATCTTCCCCAATATTTGGAACCAAGGACTGATCACCCCAATCCACAAAAGTGGAGACAAATTTGACCCCAATAACTACCGTGGAATATGTGTCAACAGTAACCTTGGGAAAATCCTCTGCATTATTATTAACAGCAGACTCGTACATTTCCTCAATGAAAACAATGTACTGAGCAAATGTCAAATTGGCTTTTTACCAAATTACCGTACAACAGACCATGTATTCACCCTGCACACCCTAATTGACAACCAAACAAACCAAAACAAAGGCAAAGTCTTCTCATGCTTTGTTGATTTCAAAAAAGCCTTCGACTCAATCTGGCATGAGGGTCTGCTATACAAACCGATGGAAAGTGGTGTTGGGGGTAAAACATACGACATTATAAAATCCATGTACACAAACAACAAGTGTGCGGTTAAAATTGGCAAAAGACACACATTTCTTCACACAGGGTCGTGGGGTTAGACAGGGATGCAGCTTAAGCCCCACCCTCTTCAACATATATATCAACGAATTGGCGCGGGCACTAGAAAAGTCTGCAGCACCCGGCCTCCCCCTGCTAGAATCAGAAGTCAAATGTCTGCTGTTTGCTGATGATCTGGTGCTTCTGTCACCAACCAAGGAGGGCCTACAGCAGCACCTAGATCTTATGCACAGATTCTGTCAGACCTGGGCCCTGACAGTAAATCTCAGTAAGACCAAAATAATGGTGTTCCAAAAAAGGTCCAGTCACCAGGACCACAAATAGAAATTCCATCTAGACACTCTTGCCCTAGAGCACACAAAAAACTATACATACCTTGGCCTAAACATCAGCGCCACAGGTAACTTCCACAAAGCTGTGAACGATCTGAGAGACAAGGCAAGAAGGGCATTCTATGCCATCAAAAGAAACATAAATTTCAACATACCAATTAGGATTTGGCTAAAAATACTTGAATCAGTCATAGAACCCATTGTCCTTTATGGTTGTGAGGTCTGGGGTCCGCTCACCAACCAAGACTTCACAAAATGGGACAAACACCAAATTGAGACTCTGCACGCAGAATTCTGAAAAATATCCTCCGTGTACAACGTAGAACACCAAATAATGCACGCAGAGCAGAATTAGGCCAATACCCACTAATTATCAAAATCCAGAAAAGAGCCGTTAAATTCTACAACCACCTAAAAGGAAGCGATTCACAAACCTTCCATAACAAAGCCATCACCTACAGAGAGATGAACCTGGAGAAGAGTCCCCTAAGCAAGCTGTTCCTGGGGCTCTGTTCACAAACACAAACACACCCTACAGAGCCCCAGGACAACAGCACAATTAGACCCAACCAAATCATGAGAAAACAAAAAGATAATTACTTAACACATTGGAAAGAATTAACAAAAAAACAGAGCAAACTAGAATGCTATTTGGCCCTACACAGAGAGTACACAGCGGCAGAATACCTGACCACTGTGACTGACCCAAAATTAATGAAAGTTTTGACTATGTACAGACTCAGTGAGCATAGCCTTGCTATTGAGAAAGGCCGCCGTAGGCAGACATGGCTCTCAAGAGACGACAGGCTATGTGCTCACTGCTCACAAAATGAGGTGGAAACTGAGCTGCACTTCCTAACCTCCTGCCCAATGTATGACCATATTAGAGAGACATATTTCCCCCAGATTACACAGATCCACAAAGAATTCGAAAACAAATCAAATTTTGAAAAACTCCCATATCTTTTGGGTGAAATTCCACAGTGTGCCATCACAGCAGCAAGATTTGTGACCTGTTGCCACGAGAAAAGGGCAACCAGTGAAGAACAAACACCATTGTAAATACAACCCATATTTATGCTTATTTATTTTATCTTGTGTCCTTTAACCATTTGTACATTGTTAAAACACTGTGTATATATATATATAATATGACATTTGTAATGTCTTTACTGTTTTGAAACTTCTGTATGTGTAATGTTTACTGTTAATTTTTGTTGTTTTTCACTTTATATATTCACTTTGTATGTTGTCTACCTCACTTGCTTTGGCAATGTTAACACATGTTTCCCATGCCAATAAAGCCCTTGAATTGAATTGAATTGAATTGAGAGAAGGACAGAGAGAGAGAAGGGAGAGAGAGTGAGAGTGAGAGAGAGAGAGAGAGAGAGAGAGAGAGAGAGAGAGAGAGAGAGAGAGAGAGAGAGAGAGAGAGAGAGAGAGAGAGAGAGAGAGAGAGAGAGAGAGAGAGAGAGAGAGAGAGGGACAGAGAGGGACAGAGAGACAGAGACAGAGACAGAGACAGAGAGAGAGAGAGATGGATAGAGGGAGAGAAGGAGGGAGACAGAGAGAAACTGAGGAACAGACAGACAGTAATGAAATCAGACAGTAATGAAATCAGACAGTAATGAAATCAGACAGTAATGAAATTAGACAGTAATGAAATCAGACAGTAATGAAATCAGACAGTAATGAAATCAGACAGTAATGAAATCAGACAGTAATGAAATCAGACAGTAATTAAATCATACAGTAATGAAATCAGACAGTAATGAAATCAGACAGTAATGAAATCAGACAGTAATGAAATCAGACAGTAATGAAATCAGACAGTAATGAAATCAGACAGTAATGAAATCAGACAGTAATGAAATCAGACAGTAATGAAATCAGACAGTAATGAAATCAGACAGTAATGAAATCAGACAGTAATGAAATCAGACAGTAATGAAATCAGACAGTAATGAAATCAGACAGTAATGAAATCAGACAGTAATGAAATCAGACAGTAATGAAATTAGACAGTAATGAAATCAGACAGTAATGAAATCAGACAGTAATGAAATCAGTCACTAGAACCTAAAAGGGTTGTTCGGCTGTGCCCCATATGAGAACCCCTAGGAGAACCCTTAGGAACCCGTTAGTCATTCATAAATCAAATCAAATCAAATGTATTTATATAGCCCTTCGTACATCAGCTGATATCTCAAAGTGCTGTACAGAAACCCAGCCTAAAACCCCAAACAGCAAGCAATGCAGGTGTAGAAGCACGGTGGCTAGGAAAAACTCCCTAGAAAAGCCAAAACCTAGGAAGAAACCTAGAGAGGCTATGTGGGGTGGCCAGTCCTCTTCTGGCTGTGCCAGGTGGAGATTATAACAGAACATGGCCAAGATGTTCAAATGTTCATAAATTACCAGCATGGTCGTATAATAATAAGGCAGAACAGTTGAAACTGGAGCAGCAGCACTGTCAGGTGGACTGGGGACAGCAAGGAGTCATTATGGCAGGTAGTCCTGGGGCATGGTCCTAGGGCTCAGGTCCTCCGAGAGAGAGAAAGAAAGAGAGAAGGAATTAGAGAGAATTTGAGAACGCACACTTAGATTCACACAGGACACCGAATAGGACAGGAGAAGTACACCTGATATATCAAACTGACCCTAGCCCCCCGACACATAAACTACTGCGGAGGGGTCAGGAGACACTGTGGCCCCATCCGAGGACACCCCCGGACAGGGCCAAACAGGAAGGATATAACCCCACCCACTTTGCCAAAGCACAGCCCCCACACCACTAGACGGATATCTTCAACCACCAACTTACCATCCTGAGACAAGGCCGAGTATAGCCCACAAAGATCTCCGCCATGGCACAACCCAAGGGGGGGCGCCAACCCAGACAGGATGACCACATCAGTGAATCAACCCACTCAGGTGACGCACCCCTTCCAGGGATGGCATGAGAGAGCCCCAGTAAGCCAGTGACTCAGCCCCTGTAATAGGGTTAGAGGCAGAGAATCCCAGTGGAAAGAGGGGAACCGTCCAGGCAGAGACAGCAAGGGCGGTTCGTTGCTCCAGAGCCTTTCTGTTCACCTTCCCACTCCTGGGCCAGACTACACTCAATCATATGACCCACTGAAGAGATGAGTCTTCAGTAAAGACTTAAAGGTTGAGACCGGGTTTGCGTCTCTGACATGGGTAGGCAGACCGTTCCATAAAAATGGAGCTCTATAGGAGAAAGCCCTGCCTCCAGCTGTTTGCTTAGAAATTCTAGGGACAATTAGGAGGCCTGCGTCTTGTGACCGTAGCGTATGTGTAGGTATGTACGGCAGGACCAAATCAGAGAGATAGGTAGGAGCAAGCCCATATAATGCTTTGTAGGTTAGCAGTAAAACCTTGAAATCAGCCCTTGCTTTGACAGGAAGCCAGTGTAGAGAGGCTAGCACTGGATTAATATGATCACATTTTTTTGGTTCTAGTCAGGATTCTAGCAGCCTTATTTAGCACCAACTGAAGTTTATTTAGTGCTTTATCCGGGTAGCCGGAAAGTAGAGCATTGCAGTAGTCTAACCTAGAAGTGACAAAAGCATGGATAAATTTTTCTGCATCATTATTGGACAGAAAGTTTCTGATTTTAAGCCTGATACACAGCATGCCTTAAAACCACTTTCAGATAGGGGGCAGTATTTTCACTTTGGATGAATTGCGTGCCGATAGTAAACTGTATCAAAATCTGTCCTAAATTGCTAACATATATGCATGTTATAATTAATATTGGATAGAAAACACTCTGAAGTTTCTAAAACCGTTTGAATTATGTTTGTGAGTATTACAGAACTCACAGGGCAGGGAATCTTCCAAACAAGTTTTGAAATTCTGAAAGTTGGGGCAACTTTGACGTCATCGCCCCTTCCCTTCCCAGCAAGTTATGGATCTGGAAACAACTCCTACGTCTTCCACTAAATGTCCGCATTCAGTAGAAAGTGTAATGGAGCATTTGCTGTGAACTTTGACCTAATGGGAGGGAAAATAGTCGGTTTCGCAAGAGAATGCCATTTTGTTGTGGCGCATTTCTCTTTGAGTGCTACGGATGTTCCAATGATGAAAACAAATGATCCGGTTGGAATGCTATTGGATATATATGATTATAACATCCTGAAGATTCTGCACTTAGTTTGACCAGTTTCTTCAACCTGTAATATGTCTTTTGGAAGTTTTCATGCAAAGTTATCCTGGACCAGAAGTCATTTTTTGGGAATGTGAGCTGAAAGTGATAGCAAATGCTGCTACTTGGACACTAGAATTGAACATTATGGAACAAAACGATTTATTGTTGAACTCGGACTCCTTGCATTACATTCTGATGAAAGATCATCAAAGGTAAGGGAATATGTATGTTGTAATTTTGGATTTCTGTTGACTCCAACATGGCAGAGAAATATTGTTACGTCTGAGCACCGTCTCAGATTATTGCAATGTTAGGCTTTTTCCGTAATGTAAAAAAAAAGTGACACAGCGGTTGCATTAAGAACCAGTGTATCTTTAATTATATGTAGAACATGTATCTTTAGTCAAAGTTTATGATGAGTATTTCTGTTATCTGGCGTAGCTTTCTATAATTCCTCCGGATATTTTGGAGGATTTTCTGAACATGGCCTCAATGTAAACCGAGATTTATGGATAGAGAGAGAGAGAGAGAGAGAGAGAGAGAGAGAGAGAGAGAGAGAGAGAGAGAGAATGAAAGAGAATGAGAGAGAGAGAAAGAGATAGACAGACAGACAGACAGACAGACAGACAGACAGACAGACAGACAGACAGACAGACAGACAGACAGACAGACAGACAGACAGACAGACAGACAGACAGACAGACAGACAGACAGACAGACAGACAGACAGACAGACAGACAGGCAGACAGACAGACAGACAGACAGACAGACAGACAGACAGACAGACAGACAGACAGACAGACAGACAGACAGACAGACAGACAGACAGACAGACAGACAGACAGACAGACAGACAGACAGACAGACAGACAGACAGACAGACAGACAGACAGACAGACAGACAGACAGACAGACAGACAGACAGACAGACAGACAGACAAAGTAGTGCACTATGTAGGGAACAGGGTGCCATTTGGGATGCTGCCTGTGTTGTCTTTGCTGTTCTCTTCTCTCTTTTCATGTTAAGATTCTTTAATCAGTAGAAGCCCCTCCGGCAGGCAGGAATCACTATCGTTATAACATAGTGTGATACAGACTGTTGTAGTCGTCACACGCACAGGCAAACAACTTCAACATTCTGCAGATGTCTTGACAGAGCAGGAGAGGCTTTACTGTCCTCAACTTTAACATCTGATGTGGAGTTCAAGACACACTGCATCTTTGTCCCTTTGTGTAGTTACATAAATGATCACATTTGAGTTCAACATCTAGAAGAGATACTACCATATACAGGGGCATTCAGACAACATCTAGAAGAGATACTACCATATACAGGGGCATTCAGACAACATCTAGAAGAGATACTACCATGTACAGGGGCATTCGGACAACATCTAGAAGAGATACTACCATGTACAGGGGCATTCAGACAACATCTAGAAGAGATACTATCATGTACAGGGGCATTCGGACAACATCTAGAAGAGATTGTACTATGTACAGGGGCATTCGGACAACATCTAGAAGAGATTGTACTATGTACAGGGGCACACAGGGGCATTGACAACATCTAGAAGAGAGTTACATAAATGATCACATTTGAGAGAGATAGGCATTCCAACATCTAGAAGAGATACTACCATGTACAGGGGCATTCGGACAACATCTAGAAGAGATACTACAATGTACAGGGGCATTCGGACAACATCTAGAAGAGATTGTACTATGTACAGGGGCATTCAGACAACATCTAGAAGAGATACTACCATGTACAGGGGCATTCGGACAACATCTAGAAGAGATACTACCATGTACAGGGGCATTCGGACAACATCTAGAAGAGATACTACCATGTACAGGGGCATTCAGACAACATCTAGAAGAGATACTACCATGTACAGGGGCATTCGGACAACATCTAGAAGAGATTGTACTATGTACAGGGGCATTCGGACAACATCTAGAAGAGATTCTACCATGTACAGGGGCATTCGGACAACATCTAGAGAAGAGATACCACTACATCATGATACTACCATGTACAGGGGCATTCAGACAACATCTAGAAGATACTACCATGTACCATGTGAATACAGGGGCATTCAGAAGAGATACTACCATGTACAGGGGCATTCAGACAACATCTAGAAGAGATATTACCATGTACAGGGGCATTCGGACAACATCTAGAAGAGCCTACTACCATGTACACGGACAACATCTAGAAGAGATACTACCATGTACAGGGGCATTCGGACAACATCTAGAAGAGATACTACCATGTACAGGGGCATTCGGACAACATCTAGAAGAGATATGTAGGGGCATGTACAGGGGCATTACCATGACAACATTCGGACAACAGAAGAGATCCTACCATGTACAGGGGCATTCAGACAACATCTAGAAGAGATTACCATGTACCATGTACAGGGGCATTCGGACAACATCTAGAAGAGATACTACCATGTACAGGGGCATTCGGACAACATCTAGAAGAGATACTACCATGTACAGAAGAGATACTACCATGTACAGGGGCATTCAGACAACATCTAGAAGAGATACTACCATGTACACATTCGGACAACATCTAGAAGAGATACTACCATGTACAGGGGCATTCGGACAACATCTAGAAGAGATTTACCATGTACAGGGGCATTCAGACAACATCTAGAAGAGATTTACCATGTACAGGGGCATTCGGACAACATCTAGAAGAGATACTACCATGTACAGAAGGGCATTCGGACAACATCTACCATGTACAGGGCATTCGGACAACATCAGAAGAGATACTACCATGTACAGGGGCATTCGGACAACATCTAGAAGAGATCCTACCATGTACAGAGATATACCATACAGGGGCATTCTACCATGTACATGTACAGGGGCATTCAGACAACATCTAGAAGAGATACTACCATGTACAGGGTCATTCAGACAAGTGGCATTCGGACAACATCTAGAAGAGATATTACCATGTAGGGGCATTCGGAAGAGATACTACCATGTACAGGGGCATTCGGACAACATCTAGAAGAGATACTACCATCACACACAGGGGCATTCAGCCTGACAACATCTAGAAGAGATACTACCATGTAACAGGGAATTACATTCACACAGATATAACAACATCTAGAAGAGCCTGATATATTACTACCATGTCACACAGCCTGATATAAGGGGCATTCACACAGCCTGGACAACATCTAGACAGAGATCATCACACAGCCTGATATACCATGTCACACAGAAGAGTGTATCACACAGCCTAACACCATGTATCACACAGCCTGGGCATTCACCGTGTATCACACAGCCTGATATAACATCACTGTGTATCACACAGCCTGATATAACATTACACCGTGTAGCCTGATATAGGCAGAATTACACCGTGTATCACACATGATATAACAGGTATCACACAGCCTGATATAACATTACACCGTGTATCACACAGCCTGATATAACAACGTGTATCTGATATAAAGAGATACTGTGTATCACACAGCCTGTACACCGTGGGCTGATATAACATTCACCGTGACACAGCCATCTCACACAGCCTGATATAACAGAGATACCTCACACATGTACAGGTATCACACAGCCTGCATTACACCGTGTATCACACACTGATATATTACACCGTGTATCACACAGCCTGATATAACAGGCAGAATTACACCGTGTATCACACAGCCTGATATAACAGGCAGAATTACACCGTGTATCGTTACACCAGCCTGATATTACACCGTGTATCACACAGCCTGATATAACATAACATAACACCGTGTATCACACAGCCTGATATAACATTACACCGTGTATCACACAGCCTGATATAACATAACACGTGTATCACACAGCCTGATATACCGTGTACATAACACCGTGTATCACACAGCCTGATATAACATAATCGTGTATCACACAGTATCACACAGCCTGATATAACATAACACCGTGTATCACACAGCCTGATATACACATTACACCTGTATCACACAGCCTGATATAACATTACACCGTGTATCACACAGCCTGATATAACATAACACCGTGTATCACACAGCCTGATATAACAGGCAGAATTACACCGTGTATCACACAGCCTGATATAACAGGCAGAATTACACCGTGTATCACACAGCCTGATATAACAACAGTGTATCACACAGCCTGATATACACAGAATTACACCGTGTATCACACAGCCTGATATAACATTACACCGTGTATCACACAGCCTGATATAACATTACACCGTGTATCACACAGCCTGATATAACAGGCATTACACCGTGTATCACACAGCCTGATATAACAGGCAGAATTACACCGTGTATCACACAGCCTGATATAACATAACACCGTGTATCACACAGCCTGATATAACATTACAGTGTATCACACAGCCTGATATAACATTACACCGTGTATCACACAGCCTGATATAACATTACACCGTGTATCACACAGCCTGATATAACATAACACCGTGTATCACACAGCCTGATATATAACACCGTGTATCACACAGCCTGATATAACAGGCTACACCGTGTATCACACAGATATAACTGATATAAGCCTGATATAACACCGTGTATCACACAGCCTGATATAACATTACACTGTGTATCACACAGCCTGATATAACATAACACCGTGTACACACAGCCTGATATAACATTCACAGCCTGATATGTATCACACAGCCTGATATAACATTACACACAGTCTGATATCACACAGTCTGATATAACAGGCAGAACCGTGTATCACACACCTGATATAACATAACAGTGTATCACACAGCCTGATATAACATAACTGATATAACAGTGTATCACACAGCCTGATATAACATTACACCGTGTATCACACAGCCAGCATAACACCGTGTATCACACAGCCTGATATAACATAACACCGTGTATCACACAGCCTGATATAACATAACACCGTGTATCACACAGCCTGATATAACATACACCGTGTATCACACAGCCTGATATAACATACACCGTGTATCACACAGCCTGATATCAGAATCACACTATCACACAGCCTGATATCTCATTCCCAACCAGCCTGATATAAAACAATAACATAACACCGTGTATCACACAGCCTGATATAACATAACACCGTGTTTCACACATCCTGATATAACAGGCAGAACTACACCGTGTATCACACAGCCTGATATAACATAACACCGTGTATCACACAGCCTGATATAACACAGAAAAAAACTAGTTTTTCGTTTCAGTCATACAAGTTAAGAATATTTTCCTCCACTTCAGTCTCATTCCCAACCATAAAAATAGAAGTTTTCAGAAAACCTGATTTAAAAAACAACAAACAAACAAAAAAATGTTTTTCTTCCTCGTACTGTAAGTAAACAAGTTTTCATTCCGTCTTGATTAAGTCTTCACATCAGAGCCGTACAGAGGGGGGGTAAGATACAACGGGGACTGGTCCGCTTATCAAGGTTGCTTTCCATATAATAACATGTATTTTCAAGGCAGCCCTGCGAGTGATGTTGGCAAATGACTTTTGATGTGCAGTTGGATTAACATAACTGGGGAGGAGGGATAGGAGTGAAGAGCTCCCTCGGCCCCAGAAGACACGAAGAGTACTGACACATATTAATGACTGACGTTGCAAATGGCACACTTCTTCTTCTACCCTTTGAGCATAGGGCTCTGGTCGATAAGAAGCGCACTACGTACCGGATAATGATGTCATTTGGGACACAACAGGGGCTCTTTTCCCCCTAAAACCACAAATCAAACAGAAAAATGAAACAGGATGTAAACACAGAATAGGAAGTAAAATATCAGACAGGATGTAAACACAGAACAGGAAGTAGGATATTAAACAGGATGTAAACACAGAACAGAAAGTAGGATATTAAACGGGATATAAACACAGAAGAGGAAGTAGGATATTATAAACACAGAACAGGAAGTAGGATATTAAACAGGATATAAACACAAAACAGGAAGTAGGATATTAAACAGGATATAAACACAGAACAGGAAGTAGGATATTAAACAGGATTAACACAGGAAGTAGGATATTAAACAGGAGAACACAGAACAGGAAGTAGGATATAAACACAGAACAGGAAGTAGGATAAACAGGATGTAAACACAGAACAGGAAGTAGGATATTAAACAGGATAAACACAGAACAGGAAGTAGGATATTAAACAGGATATAAACACAGAAGAAGTAGGATATTAAACAGAACACAGAACAGGAAGTAGGATATTAAACAGGATGTAAACACAGAACAGGAAGTAGGATATTAAACAGGATGTAAACACAGAACAGGAAGTAGGATATTAAACAGGAGAACAGGAAGTAGGATATTAAACAGAATATAAACACAGAACCGGAAGTAGGATATTAAACAGGATATAAACACAGAACCGGAAGTAGGATATTAAACAGGATATAAACACAGAACAGGAAGTAGGATATTAAACAGGATATAAACTCAGAACAGGAAGTAGGATATTAAACAGGATGTAAACACAGAACAGGAAGTAGGATATTAAACAGGATGTAAACACATGTAAATATTTTTTGCATTTTACTTTTCCAAATGGGTGGTTATTTAGAATGCATAAGATTCTGTATTTACGATAGCATTGCTGGTCTAAAGTAGTCCCATAGAGAATCAATCCCTTTGTTCCTCAGTCTTCCCGCCCTTTCATTCAAACCCGACCCCCTTTCTTTGTGTTACCAGCCGTCATACAGGTTCCGTCCACCAGGGATGTTTTCTTACATGACATATTTAGTAATCAATGTATGATCCATTCTGTGTATATGTAATTCAGTGTGATTATTTAGGAATTTAGAAAATAAATAATTAAACCAAATTTTGTATTGCTGATTCAACTTGTTAGCCAGGGTTCGTGAAGGTAACCAAGAATTCTACGACGTTCAGATGAGACTGAAATAAGGTGCTGATTAATGATTGACTGCCATTGGAGGTCAAATATTACCAGGTCTTTAAGAGTTTATTCGGAAGACAACTGCTCTATAAACATTATTTCGTGGTGCCCTGGGCTTTTTAGTTAATTACATTTACATGATTAGCTCAATCAGGTGATATTAATTACAGATAAATTATTTTATAGAATAGCTTGTCATATCACTTAATCCGGCATGGCCAAAGACACGACACTGGTGAGGGGAGGACGGCTTGAAATGATGTATGGATCGATATCAACCAGATGAAAACCATGGGGTTTGAAACAGTTTCATCTACTCCACTCCGAAAGGTATTATGAGCCGTCCTCCTCTCAACAGCCTCCACTGGTATCTATCAATTTAGGTGTGTGTTCCAACTGACACCCTATTGCCTGTATAGACCCTGGTCTAAAGTAGTGCACTATATAGGGAATAGGGTTCTATAGGGCCCTGGTCTAAAGTAGTGCACTATATAGGGAATAGGGTTCTATAGGGTCCTGGACTAAAGTAGTGCACTATATAGGGAATAGGGTTCTATAGGGTCCTGGACTAAAGTAGTGCACTATATAGGGAATAGGGTTCTATAGGGTCCTGGTCTAAAGTAGTGCACTATGTAGGGAATAGGGTTCTATAGGGGCTCTGGTCTAATGTAGTGTACTACTATAGGGAATAGGGTTCTATAGGGCTCTGGTCTAAAGTAGTGCACCAATAAGAGCGTCTGTAATGTAGTAAATGTAATCTAGGGAATAGGGCCTGGTCTGGTCTAAAGTAGGGCCCTGGTGTAAAGTAGTACTATAGGGAATAGGGTTCTATAGGGCCCTGGTCTAAAGTAGTGTACTATATATAGGGAATAGGTTCTATAGGGCCCTGGTCTAAAGTAGTGTCTAAAGTAGTGTACTATATATAGGGAATAGGGTTCTATAGGGCCCTGGTCTAAAGTAGTGTACTTGTGCTTATATATAGGGAATAGGGTTCTACAAGTGTAAAGGGCCCTGGTCTAAAGTAGTGTACTATATATAGGGAATAGGGTTCTACAGGGCCCTGGTCTAAAGTAGTGTACTATATATAGGGAATAGGGTTCTATAGGGCCCTGGTCTAAAGTAGTGTACAGTCGTGGCCAAATTTATCAAAGATAAAAAAATCAAATCAAATGTTATTTGTCACATACACATGGTTAGCAGATGTTAATGCTGAGTGTAGCGTTCCAAGAAATGCTTGTGCTTTAGTTAGTCGACAATGCAGTAATAACCAACAAGTAATCTAACCTAACAATTCCAAAACTACTACCTTATACACACAAGTGTAAAGGGATAAAGAATATGTACATAAAGATATATGAATGAGTGATGGTACAGAACGTAATCAACACTGCTAGGCATAGGCAAGATGCAGTAGATGGTATGCCAGAGCTCTATGGTGACATTTTAGTCAATAAGGACTGCTCTATGGTGTTATTGTAGAGCACGTTCCACACCGCGTGCCCCTAATCTGGTGGTCCCAGCGCGCACGACCCACGTGGAGTTCCAGGTCTCCGGTAATCTGGAACTTCCCAGCGCGCACGCCTCCCCCACGTGGCAGACAGAATCATGGATCTCTTCTGTCCGCCGTGCCTGTCAACTATCTCACTCTGCCTGACTGCTCTATGGTGTTATTGTAGAGAGGACTGCTCTATGGTGACATTGTAGAGAGGACTGTTCTATGGTGGCATTGTAGAGAGGACTGTTCTATGGTGGTGGCATTGTCCAGGAGAGGACTGTTCTATGCTCACCTCTCACAGTTCTGGTCCCCACGTCTACCTTTGACTCATTCCTCTCTGCCTCCTTCTTTCCACTCCTCTCCTCTTTTGACCTCACCCTCTCACCTTCCCCCCTACTCACAAGCAGGAGCTAGCGACCTCATCTTTACTAGACTGTTCTATGCAACTCCCCTCCAAGTGACCACTACCTTGTATCCTTTTCCCTCTAGCTCTCATCCAACACCTCCCACACTGTAGATGGTAGGACTGCTACTCTCTCCTCTTCCATCCTCATCTCTTTGCTCAAACCTTCTCCAACCTATCTCCTGGCATTGCATCCTTTGAGTCCCCTATCCTCCAGGACTGTTCTCCGTGGCTCGTGACATTCACAGAACAGGCCTCCGGGCAGCCGAGCGGAAATGGAGGAAAACTCGCCTCCCTGCGGACTGTTCTACATTTTCCTCCTCTGTCTCTGTGGTGGTAGCTCTTTGCCACCTTCTCCTCCCTCCTGAAGCAGGACATTTTGGTCTATGGTGGCATTGTTCTGCTCACAGGACCCTGTGCTCTATTCTCCAGATGGCATTGTGAGCCGGGCCCAACAATCTGGTCTATACAGGTGAGACCTTCTCCCTTACCTCACCTGCTCATCAACTCATCACTGACCGAGGACTGGTCTACCCCTTCTGAAAAAACCTACACTCGATCCCTCCGATGCAATTACAGACCAGTATCCCTTCTTTCTTTTCTCTCCAAAACTCTTGAGGACTGTTCTATCTCTCTCTGGTGGCATTCAAGTAGTCATTCAAGGACTGTTCTATCACGGAGGCGGTGGCATCTGCTCTCATCCTCCTAGATCTATCGGCTGCCTTCGATAGGACTGATCCTCCTCTCCACCCTCTGGTGGCATTGTTCGTCCTACCTGACAGGTCGCTCCTACCAGGTGGCGTGGCGGAACTGTTCTACTGGTGTGGCTCTGGCATTATTCTCGTCATAACCTATACACCAAGTCACTTGGACTGTTAACCTATGGTGTTATCGGATCACCACCTTAATCTTCTCCTTTCCCCCTTCTGATGAGAGGACTGTTCTATGGTGGTGGTTGACAACTCCATTCCCAGAGCGCTAAGAACCTTGGTGTGAGGACTGTTCTAGGCGGTGGTGGTGGTATTGTAGCGGCGCAGTCCTAATCCAGGACTGGGATTAATGGTGGCATTGTCCCAAGAGAGGACTGCTCTATGGTGGCATTGTGAGAGGACTCCAGGCTCTATATGGTCCATTGTAGAGAGGACTGGCTCTATGGTGGCATTGTAGAGAGGACTGTTCTATGGTGGCATTGTATTGAGAGTGACTGTTCTCATGGTGGCATTTGTAGTCGCTCTGGATAAGAGGACTGTTCTATGGTGGCATTGTAGAGAGGACTGTTCTATGGTGGCATTGTAGAGAGGACTGTTCTATGGTGGCATTGTAGAGAGGACTGTTCTATGGTGGCATTGTAGAGAGGACTGTTCTATGGTGGTATTGTAGAGAGGACTGTTCTATGGTGGCATTGTAGAGAGGACTGTTCTATGGTGGCATTGTAGAGAGGACTGTTCTATGGTGGTGGTATTGTAGAGAGGACTGTTCTATGGTGGTATTGTAGAGAGGACTGTTCTGTGGTGGCATTGTAGAGAGGACTGTTCTATGGTGGTGGTATTGTAGAGAGGACTGTTCTATGGTGGTGGTATTGTAGAGAGGACTGTTCTATGGTGGTATTGTAGAGAGGACTGTTCTGTGGTGGCATTGTAGAGGACTGGTCTATGGTGGCATTGTAGAGAGGACTGTTCTGTGGTTGCATAGCAACACATTTAAAGGGCCGATGTTTCTGTCTTGTCTGTGTGTTTTGGACCCTCTGTAGTCATGTCAGTTTAACAGTGTTTGGGGCTACAGCTCCTGAAGAGCCCTAGGGAATGCAGGGCTCAGGGTGCGTGTGTGTGTGTGTGTGTGTGTGTGTGTGTGTGTGTGTGTGTTCAGGGTTGAATGCTGCCATGCTGAGTTAAACCCCTCCTATTAATTAATGGTGTAATTAAGGTTTTGTCAGTGACACATCATCGGGCTGACAGGAATAGATTGGTGTGCAGGTCCCTAGCCAGGCGGTACTGTGTGTGTGTGTGTGTGTACCAGGTGGTAGACTAGGCAGCACAGTCTGTAATGAACAGCATCCATTACAGCAGGTTAGATGTTGATGGGACCACCTGCTATGGTCTGCTCTCTGTCTCTGTCTCTGTCTCTGTCTCTGTCTCTGTTCTCTCTCTCTCTCTCTCTCTCTCTCTCTCTCTCTCTCTCTCTCTCTCTCTCTCTCTCTCTCTCTCTCTCTCTCTCTCTCTGTCTCTGTCTCTGTCTCTGTCTCTGTCTCTGTCTCTGTTCTCTCTCTGTCTGTCTCTGTCTCTGTCTGTGTCTCTGTTCTCTCTCTCTCTCTCTCTCTCTCTCTCTCTCTCTCTCTCCTTCCCACTTTGTCCCCTTCTATAATATACCGAAATAATTATGGACAATTTAGTCTGAAAAATGGTTTCGTCACTGCCCTCAGACAGTCTCTGCTAAACCTCCTGAAAGTAATTGGAAAAGAGAGACAGATTTTATGTCTGGGGGCAGTATTGAGTAGCTTGGATGAATAAGGTGCCCAGAGTAAACTGTCTGCAACTCAGGCCTAGTTGCTAATATATGCATAGTATTAGTAGATTTGGATAGCAAACACTCTGAAGTTTCTAAAACTGTTTGAATGGTTTCTGTGAGTATAACATAACTCATATGGCCTGAGATAAAATCCAAACAGGAAGTGGTAAATCTGAGGTTTGTAGTTTTTCAACTCATTGCCTATCGAATACACAGTGTCTATGGGGTCATATTGCACTTCCTAAGGCTTCCACTGGATGTCAACAGTCTTTAGAACCTTGTTTGATGCTTCTACTGTGAAGTGGGGGCGAATGAGAGGGGATTGAGTCAGAGTGGCATGAGCTGACCCACGCGTTCTTCACGTGAGAGGTAGCTTGCTTTCCATTGCATTTCCACAGACAAAGGAATTCTCCGGTTAGAACATTATTGAAGATTTACGTTACAAACATCCTAAAGATTGAATCCTCTGATACAACTCACCACTATAACTGTTCCTCTGTCTGGAGATACAACTCACCACTATAACTGTTCCTCTGTCTGGAGATACAACTCACCACTATAACTGTTCCTCTGTCTGGAGATACAACTCACCACTATAACTGTTCCTCTGTCTGGAGATACAACTCACCACTATAACTGTTCCTCTGGAGATACAACTCACCACTATAACTGTTCCTCTGGAGATACAACTCACCACTATAACTGTTCCTCTGTCTGGAGATACAACTCACCACTATAACTGTTCCTCTGTCTGGAGATACAACTCACCACTATAACTGTTCCTCTGTCTGGAGATACAACTCACCACTATAACTGTTCCTCTGTCTGGAGATACAACTCACCACTATAACTGTTCCTCTGTCTGGAGATACAACTCACCACTATAACTGTTCCTCTGTCTGGAGATACAACTCACCACTATAACTGTTCCTCTGGAGATACAACTCACCACTATAACTGTTCCTCTGTCTGGAGATACAACTCACCACTATAACTGTTCCTCTGGAGATACAACTCACCACTATAACTGTTCTTCTGTCTGGAGATACAACTCACCACTATAACTGTTCTCTGTCTGGAGATACAACTCAACACTATAACTGTTCCTCTGTCTGGAGATACAACTCACCACTATAACTGTTCCTCTGGAGATACAACTCACCACTATAACTGTTCCTCTGTCTGGACAACTATGACAGTAGTGTTCCTCTCACTCTGACAGATTATTCTCCACATCACTGTTCCTCTGTCTAGTATTCAACTACATCACTATGATAGTAGTTTCTCTGGAGATCACTATGACAGTAGTAACTGTTCCTCTGTCTGGAGATACTCTCACATCACTATAACTGTTTCTCTGGAGATCACTATGACAGTAGTAACTGTTCACTCTGACTGTACATCACTATGACAGTAGTATTCTCTACATCACTATGACAGTAGTATTCTCTACATCACTATGATAGTAGTATTCTCTACATCACTATGATAGTATTATTCTCTACATCACTATGACAGTAGTATTCTCTACATCACTATGCCAGTAGTATTCTCTACATCACTATGACAGTAGTATTCTCTACATCACTATGACAGTAGTACATCACTATGACAGTAGTATTCTCTACATCATCACTATGACATAGTATGACAGTCTACATCACTATGACAGTAGTACATCACTATGACAGTAGTACATCACTATGACAGTAGTATGTTCTACATCACTATGACAGTAGTATTCTCTACATCACTATGACAGTAGTATTCTCTACATCACTATGACAGTAGTATTCTCTACATCACTATGACAGCAGTACATCACTATGACAGTAGTACATCACTATGACAGTAGTATTCTCTACATCACTATGACAGTAGTATTCTCTACATCACTATGACAGTAGTACATCACTATGACAGTAGTACATCACTATGACAGTAGTACATCACTATGACAGTAGTATTCTCTACATCACTATGACAGTAGTATTCTCTACATCACTATGACAGTAGTACATCACTATGACAGTAGTATATGACAGTGGTCTCACATCACTAGTACATCACTATGACAGTCACTAGTATTCTCTACATCACTATGACAGTAGTACATCACTATGACAGTAGTACATCACTATGACAGTAGTACATCACTATGACAGTAGTATTCTCTACATCACTATGACAGTAGTACATCACTATGACAGTAGTACATCACTATGACAGTAGTACATCACTATGACAGTAGTATTCTCTACATCACTATGACAGTAGTATTATCTACATCACTATGACAGTAGTACATCACTATGACAGTAGTATTCTCTACATCACTATGACAGTAGTATTCTCTACATCACTATGACAGTAGTACATCACTATGACAGTAGTATTCTCTACATCACTATGACAGTAGTACATCACTATGACAGTAGTATTCTCTACATCACTATGACAGTAGTATTCTCTACACCACTATGACTGTAGTATTCTCTACATCACTATGACAGTAGTACATCACTATGACAGTAGTATTCTCTACATCACTATGACAGTACTACATCACTATGACAGTAGTACATCACTATGACAGTAGTACATCACTATGACAGTAGTATTCTCTACATCACTATGACAGTAGTATTCTCTACATCACTATGACAGTAGTATTCTCTACATCACTATGCCAGTAGTATTCTCTACATCACTATGACAGTAGTATTCTCTACATCACTATGACAGTAGTATTCTCTACATCACTATGACAGTAGTACATCACTATGACAGTAGTATTCTCTACATCACTATGACAGTAGTACATCACTATGACAGTAGTACATCACTATGACAGTAGTATTCTCTACATCACTATGACAGTAGTACATCACTATGACAGTAGTACATCACTATGACAGTAGTATTCTCTACATCACTATGACAGTAGTATTCTCTACATCACTATGACAGTAGAACATCACTATGACAGTAGTACATCACTATGACAGTAGTACATCACTATGACAGTAGTATTCTCTACATCACTATGACAGTAGTATTCTCTACATCACTATGACAGTAGTATTCTCTACATCACTATGACAGTAGTATTCTCTACATCACTATGACAGTAGTATTCTCTACATCACTATGCCAGTAGTATTCTCTACAGCAATATGACAGTAGTATTCTCTACATCACTATGACGGTAGTATTCTCTACATCACTATGACAGTAGTACATCACTATGACAGTAGTATTCTCTACATCACTATGACAGTAGTACATCACTATGACAGTAGTATTCTCTACATCACTATGACAGTAGTATTCTCTACATCACTATGACAGTAGTACATCACTATGACAGTAGTATTCTCTACATCACTATGACAGTAGTACATCACTATGACAGTAGTATTCTCTACATCACTATGACAGTAGTATTCTCTACATCACTATGACAGTAGTACATCACTATGACAGTAGTATTCTCTACATCACTATGACAGTAGTATTCTCTACATCACTATGACAGTAGTATTCTCTACATCACTATGACAGTAGTACATCACTATGACAGTAGTACATCACTATGACAGTAGTACATCTTTATGACAGTAGTATTCTCTACATCACTATGACAGTAGTACATCACTATGACAGTAGTATTCTCTACATCACTATGACAGTAGTATTCTCTACATCACTATGACAGTAGTACATCACTATGACAGTAGTATTCTCTACATCACTATGATAGTAGTATTCTCTACATCACTATGACAGTAGTATTCTCTACATCACTATGACAGTAGTACATCACTATGACAGTAGTATTCTCTACATCACTATGACAGTAGTACATCACTATGACAGTAGTACATCACTATGACAGTAGTATTCTCTACATCACTATGACAGTAGTATTCTCTACATCACTATGACAGTAGTACATCACTATGACAGTAGTATTCTCTACATCACTATGACAGTAGTATTCTCTACATCACTATGACAGTAGTATTCTCTACATCACTATGACAGTAGTACATCACTATGACAGTAGTACATCACTATGACAGTAGTATTCTCTACATCACTATGACAGTAGTATTCTCTACATCACTATGACAGTAGTATTCTCTACATCACTATGACAGTAGTACATCACTACGACAGTAGTATTCTCTACATCACTATGACAGTAGTACATCACTATGACAGTAGTACATCACTATGACAGTAGTATTCTCTACATCACTATGACAGTAGTATTCTCTACATCACTATGACAGTAGTATTCTCTACATCACTATGACAGTAGTACATCACTATGACAGTAGTATTCTCTACATCACTATGACAGTAGTACATCACTATGACAGTAGTATTCTCTACATCACTATGACAGTAGTATTCTCTACATCACTATGACAGTAGTATTCTCTACATCACTATGACAGTAGTATTCTCTACATTACTATGACAGTAGTATTCTCTACATCACTATGACAGTAGTACATCACTATGACAGTAGTATTCTCTACATCACTATGACAGTAGTACATCACTATGACAGTAGTACATCACTATGACAGTAGTATTCTCTACATCACTATGACAGTTGTATTCTCTACATCACTATGACAGTAGTATTCTCTACATCACTATGACAGTAGTATTATCTACATCACTATGACAGTAGTATTATCTACATCACTATGACAGTAGTACATCACTATGACAGTAGTATTCTCTACATCACTATGACAGTAGAACATCACTATGACAGTAATATTCTCTACATCACTATGACAGTAGTACATCACTATGACAGTAGTACATCACTATGACAGTAATATTCTCTACATCACTATGACAGTAGTATTCTCTACATCACTATGACAGTAGTACATCACTATGACAGTAGTACATCACTATGACAGTAGTATTCTCTACATCACTATGACAGTAGTATTCTCTACATCACTATGACAGTAGTATTCTCTACATCACTATGACAGTAGTATTCTCTACATCACTATGACAGTAGTATTCTCTACATCAAAATGACAGCAGTTTTCAGTGACAAACTATTAGAACAATTAGATACTCTCTCACCTTCATATAGTACACACACACACACACACACACACACACACACACACACACACACACACACACACACACACACACACACACACACACACACACACACACACACACACACACACACACACACACACACACACACACACACAACCCTTCTATTTGTCCTTCACCAGGAGTATTGATCGGGTATGATGGACAGGTGTCATGTTGCACATTAGCGGGTTGTGGTGGTCTCAGGGATGGATTCAGAGGACATCTTACCATCCACAGAATGACTTGTTTTGATTTCAGCTCTGTGGCTGATCTCATCCTCTCTCTGTCTCTCTCTCTGTCTCTCTCTCTGTCTCTCTGTTCTCTCTCTCTCTCTCTCTCTCTCTCTCTCTCTCTCTCTCTCTCTCTCTCTCTCTCTCTCTCTCTCTCTCTGTCTCTGTCTCTGTCTCTCTCTCTCTCTCTCTCTCTCTCTCTCTCTCTCTCTCTCTCTCTCTCTCTCTCTCTCTCTCTCTCTCTGTCTCTGTCTCTCTCTCTCTCTCTCTCTCGGTGCCTCCTCTTGTACCTTCTCCCTTTCCCCTTTCCAAAAACATTTTGTATCAATATTTACTTTTACAGAAACCCATCCTAGACCCTTCAAAAAGCTTTCTCCTCTGCTTTTAGTGTTCCTGTATAACATCGTCTATGTCTGTCTCTCAGTCGAGGGACATGTTCCCAGACGATAGCTCTGGTTAGCATCAGGAGAAGGAGGTGACAGCTAGAAGACCAGCCTGTCCCCTTGGGAGAGCTAACTAGCTGGTGATCTCTGTCAGGCCGCAGAATGGAAGCTAGGCTGTAGACTAGCTAACTAGCTGGTGATCTCTGTCAGGCCGCAGAATGGAAGCTAGGCTGCAGACTAGATAACTAGCTGGTGATCTCTGTCAGGCCGCAGAATGGAAGCTAGGCTGCAGACTAGATAACTAGCTGGTGATCTCTGTCAGGCCGCAGAATGGAAGCTAGGCTGCAGACTAGGTAACTAGCTGGTGATCTCTGTCAGGCCGCAGAATGGAAGCTAGGCTGCAGACTAGATAACTAGCTGGTGATCTCTGTCAGGCCGCAGAATGGAAGCTAGGCTGCAGACTAGATAACTAGCTGGTGATCTCTGTCAGGCCGCAGAATGGAAGCTAGGCTGCAGACTAGATAACTAGCTGGTGATCTCTGTCAGGCCGCAGAATGTGAAGCTAAAGTTGAATTCGGAGGTTTATATACACTTAGGTTGGAGTCATTAAAACTAGTTTACATACACTTAGGTTGGAGTCATTAAAACTAGTTTACATACACTTAGGTTGGAGTCATTAAAACTAGTTTACAAACACTTAGGTTGGAGTCATTAAAACTAGTTTACATCCACTTAGGTTGGAGTCATTAAAACTAGTTTACAAACACTTAGGTTGGAGTCATTAAAACTAGTTTACATACACTTAGGTTGGAGTCATTAAAACGAGTTTACATACACGTAGGTTGGAGTCATTAAAACTAGTTTACATACAGGTTGGAGTCATTAAAAGGTTGGAGTCATTAAAACTAGTTTACATACACTTAGGTTGGAGTCATTAAAACTAGTTTACATACACTTAGGTTGGAGTCATTAAAACTAGTTTACATCCACTTAGGTTGGAGTCATTAAAACTAGTTTACATACACTTAGGTTGGAGTCATTAAAACTAGTTTACATACACTTAGGTTGGAGTCATTAAAACTAGTTTACATCCACTTAGGTTGGAGTCATTAAAACTAGTTTACAAACACTTAGGTTGGAGTCATTAAAACTAGTTTACATACACTTAGGTTGGAGTCATTAAAACTAGTTTACAAACACTTAGGTTGGAGTCATTAAAACTAGTTTACATACACTAAGGTTGGAGTCATTAAAACTAGTTTACAAACACTTAGGTTGGAGTCATTAAAACTAGTTTACATACACTTAGGTTGGAGTCATTAAAACTAGTTTACATACACTTAGGTTGGAGTCATTAAAACTAGTTTACATACACTTAGGTTGGAGTCATTAAAACTAGTTTACATACACTTAGGTTGGAGTCATTAAAACTAGTTTACATACACTTAGGTTGGAGTCATTAAAACTAGTTTACATACACTTAGGTTGGAGTCATTAAAACTAGTTTACATACACTTAGGTTGGAGTCATTAAAACTAGTTTACATCCACTTAGGTTGGAGTCATTAAAACTAGTTTACAAACACTTAGGTTGGAGTCATTAAAACTAGTTTACATACACTTAGGTTGGAGTCATTAAAACTAGTTTACAAACACTTAGGTTGGAGTCATTAAAACTAGTTTACATACACTTAGGTTGGAGTCATTAAAACTAGTTTTTCAACCAATCCACACATCTCTTGTTAAGAAACTATAGTTTTGGCAAGTCGGTTAGCACATCTACTTTGTGCATGAAACAGGTCATTTTTCCAACAATTGTTCACAGAGATTATTTCACGTTTTAATTCACTGTATTACAATTCCAGTGGGTCAGACGTTACATACACTAAGTTGACTGTGCCTTTAAACAGCTTGGAAGATTCCGGAAAATTATGTCATGGCTTTAGAAATATAATTATAGACCTCCACAAGTCTGGTTCATCCAAACGGCTTAAGGTAACACGTTCATCTGTACAAACAATAGTACGCAAGTAAGAAACAAAAATAGAACTGTTTGGCCATAATGACCATCGTTATGTTTGGAGGAAAAAGGGGGATGCTTGCAAGCCGGAGAACACCATCCCAACCGTGAGGTACGGGCGTGGCAGCATCATGTTGTGGTGATGCTTTGCTGCTTGAGGAACTGGTGCACTTCACAAAATAGATGGCTTCATGAGGGAGGGGAAATTATGTGGATATATTGAAGCAACAACTCAAGACATCAGTCAGGAAGTTAAAGTTTGGTCTCAAATGGGTCTTCCAAATGGACAATGACCCCAAGCATACTTCCAAAGTTGTGGCAAAATGGCTTAAGGACAACACAGTCAAGGTATTGGAGTGGCCATCACAAAGCCCTGACCTCAATCCCGTGGAATATTTGTGGGCAGAACTGAAAAAGTGTGTGTGAGCAAGGAGGCCTACAAACCTGACTCAGTTACATCAGCTCTGTCAGGAGGAACGGGCCAAAATTCACCCAACTTATTGTGGGAATCTTGTTGAAGGCTACCAGAAACATTTGATCCAAGATAAACAATTTAAAGGTAATGCTACCAAATTTTAATTGAGTGTATGTAAACTTCTGACCCAGTGGGAATGTGATGAAAGAAATAAAAGCTGAAATAAATTATTCTCACTACTATTATTCTAACATTTCACATTCTTAATTAAAAATAAAGTGGTGATCCTAACTGACCTAAGACAGATAATTTGTTACTAGGATTAAATGTCAGGAATTGTGAAAAACTGAGTTTAAATGTATTTGGCTATGGTGTATGTAAACTTCCGACTTCAACTGTAAATTGCAGACGAGGTAACCAGCTATTTCAGGGGGCTACAGATGGAAAAGAGAGGGGCCTGCATAGCCAGGGAGCAACAGTTGGGGACGTAATCAGATTCACTTTAACGGTGCGGCATATGCTCTCCCATTAAGAGGCCCGATTGCAATTTCCTGTCCATCTATCATCTAATTTTGGGGCTTCATCACGTATCATTGAAATGTACAGCTGTGTGTCGTCCGCACAGCAATGACAATTGACATTGTGTTTCTGAATGACATCAACCAAGAAATAGAATAAGTATTGAAAACAATACTGGTCCTAAAACGCAATGGTGGAAAAATGACCCAATGTTCATACTTGAGTAAATTAAAGATGGCTTAAAAGAAATAGACGTAAAAGTGAAATTCACCCAGTAAAATACTAAAAAGTCTAAAAGTATTTGGTTTGAAATGTACTTAAGTATCAAAAGTAAAATAATAAATCATTGAACACTTCTTATATTATTAAGCAAACCAGACAACCTGATTTTCCTGTTTTTGTTTTTTAAATATATGGATAGCCAGGGGCACAGTTCAATACTCAAGACATCATTTACAAAGGAAGCATTTGTTTTTAGTGA